>NW_007736231.1:40888-64943 GCF_000696425.1 Galeopterus variegatus | reverse complement strand
TACTAAGGAAGGAGGGAAAATGGATGTTGGGTATTCAATTAGTAGTCTCTGCTCTAGTGTGGCCATAAAAAAAAAAGGTATAATAAACATGATTTGTATACTCTAGGTTGTAAAATAAAACACAGATATAATGAGGACAGAAATGAATGACTTAGAAAATGTCAAATGGAGCCTATGGAGATGACAATACAATCAATACCTGAAATCAAAATTTCACCAGTTGGAATTAACTGCAGATTAGACACTAAAGATAAAAGACCAGTAAACCTAAAGACATAGCAATATATTCTACTTGAAGTGAAACAGATAATAAAAATATAAAATCAATAAACAGAGTTCCAGTAGCTTGTGGAATAATATCAAGTAGTCTGACATCTGGTAACTGCAATTTTAGAACATGAGGTATGGTGGTGGGGAAGACAGAAGGCATATTTGAAAAATAATGGCAAGATTTTTTCCAAATTTTATTTTTAAAAGATCTCACAAATCCAGGCATCTTATTAAACTCCAAGAAGAATAAACACACACACACCACCACTACCACCATCACCACCAACACCCTCACAACCAACACCACCATCCCCAAGACACAAGATAAAGGGAAAATTCAAAAATTAGCTAGAGAAAAAGACATAATGTAACAAAGATCAAAGTTAAGAATAATCACAAACTTCTGCTCATAATTTATGCAAGCTCAAAGACAACAGAATGATATCTTTCAAGTGTGAAAAAAACCTGCCAATTTAGAATTCTATATGCAGTGAAAGCATCCTTCAAAAACAAAACTAATGTAAAACTCTTTAGACAAACAAAAGCTGAGAGAGCACGTTGCCAACAGAACAGCACTGCAAAAACAGCCGAAGGAAATCCTTCGGGTGGAAAGTGGCACCAGATGGAAACTTCAATCTGCAGAGAAAAAGGAGTGATGGAAATTGTAAATATGTGGGTACATAGAGAGTTCTCTTTTCTAATTTTTAAATTTATTTAAAATATTATTTACTATTTAAAGTAAAACTAATAGTACTAGGTAGGGTCATAGCATATGTAGAAGTAAAATGTGTAACCAAAATAACTCAAAGGGTAGGATGAGAAAAGAAAATTTGTAAGGTTTTTACATTATATGTGAACTGGCATAATGATATTTGAAGGTAGATTTTGATCAATTAAGCACATATACTGTAAACACTAGATCAAACTCAGGAAGGAAGAACAAAGAGAAAACAGAAACAAAAAATAGATAGGACAAACATACAACAAAAAGCAAGGTAACAGATTTAAATCCAGCTATATAGATAATTACATGAAATATAAAGGGTGAAAACATCCCAATTGAAAGACAGAAAGTGTCAGACTAGATAAAAAAGCAAGATTTGACTATCTGCTACTTACAAGAAACCAACTTTAAATATGAAGACACATATACTTTAAGAATAAAAAATATCTATGCCCCCCAGACTCTAATAAAGAGAAAGCTATAAACTTCAGGGAAAAAAAATACTATTAGGAAAAAAGAGGACATATTATAATAATATAAGAATAGATTCATTAAGATGACATAGTAATCTTAAATGTATATGTGCCAAATAATACTGCTTCACCATGCAGAAAGAAAAACAAACTAATAGATCTGAGAGAGAAAATGGAATAATCTACAGATATACATAAGGATTTCAAAATCTGCCCTCAGTAACTAACAGAGCAAATAGATAAAAAGTTAGTAAAGATACAGAAAACTTAAAGAATACTACTAACTTGACCCAATTATAATTTATAGAACACTCTGCCCAAAAAGAGTAGAATAGACATTCTTTTCAAGTACACAGAGAACGTTGATCAAGATTCACTACATACTTAGGCATAAGGCAAGACTCAACAATTAAAAAAAATCATACAGAATAGGTGCTCTGGACACAACAGAAGTGAATTAGAAATAAGTTAACAATAAGATATCTTGAAATGACCCCCAAACTTGGAAACTTAAAATTACACTTCTAAAGGAGAAATTGCAATAGAATTTTAAAAGTGTTTTGAATTGAATGAAAATTAAAAATAGCCATATTGCAAAATTTGTGGGATAAAACTAAATCAATGATCGGAGGAAAATTTATTTCATTAAATACTTATTAGTAAAAAAATTGCAATTCAGTAAGTTTCTATACTAGGAAACTAGGGAAAAAAGAACAAGATAAATCTGAAGCAAGTGAAGGGAACTGTCTATTAAAGAAAAGGGCGAATTAAATAAAATAGAAAACAGAATAACAATTCAAAATTAATGAGACAAGAAACTGTTCATTGAAAAGATCAATAACATTTAAAAACATCTGGCTGGACTGTTCAAGAAAGAAAGAGAAAAGCCACAAATTACCAATATGAAAAATAAGAGAGGGACCTTACTACAGATTCTACAAACATTAAAATGATCAGGGATATTATAGACAACTTCACCCCTGTAACTTGACAATCTAGATAAAAATGGACAAATTCCTTGAAAGACAAAAATCATCAGAATTGACACAAGAAAAATTAGAAAGTTGAATTGTCCTACATCTATTAAAGAAAATGGATTTGTAACAAAAGAAAAAACAAAAACAAAAACAAACCTCATGGATAGAATTCCAGGCCCGGAGGACATCACTTGAGGATTCTATCAACCATTTAAAGAAGAAATAATAAGAATCCCATTTGAACTCTTTCAGAAAAGAGAGGAGGAGTGAATACTTCCCATCTCATTTTATGAAGCCAGCATTACCCCAATATTACAAGGGAAAACTAGAGAAAAATATCCCTTATGAACATAAATGCAAAAATCTTTTAGAAAATACTGTACAGTATATCAAATCTCAATGCATACAAAGGATAATACATCCTGACCAAATGGGGTTTATTCTAGGAATTTAAGTTTGAGTTAATATACAAAAAAAGTCAACATATGAAAATTAATTAATGTAATTTACCATATTATAAGAATAAAGGAGAAAAATATGGTTTTCTTAGTAGATGCAGAAAAAGCCTTTGATGAAATTAAACAATTCATGATTTTTTTTAAAAGTCTCAACAGGCTTGAAATGGAAGCAAACATTCTCTTCCTGATAAAGGATATGTATAAAAACCTACAGCTAATATCATCTCCTAAGCTTGGTAATGAATGCCCAGTCCCACCATAACTATTCAACAGTGTACTGGGAGTCCCAGCTAGTGTAAGAAGGCAGAAAACAGAAAAGAAAGCATACAGAGTGACAAGGAAGACATAAAACTGTCTTTATTTGCAAAAGGAATAATTGTGAACAGAAGAAATCCAAAAGAATTCACTAAAAATCTTTTAGAACTAGATGATAACTTCAGCAAAATCACAGAATACAAGCCACCACACAAAAATCAGTTGCATTTCTACAGATTAGCAATAAATAATTGGGAATTGAAGATTTTAAAAGTTAAAAAGACAATGCCAAAAAACGCATCAAAACCATCACATACATAGGAATAAATGTCACAAATTATGTCCCAGACATGTACACTAAAACTAATTAAATATTGCAGATGGAAATTAAAGGAAACGTAAAGAAATGAAGAGATATGGAATGTTTAAGAACTGGAAAACTCAATGTTGTTAAGTCATCAATATCCCACAATTGATCTACAGATTCAACAAGTAGAAACTGCCAAGCTGATTCTAAAATTTACATGAAAATTTAGTGAACTTAGACTACCGAAAACATTTGGAAAAAAAGAAGTTGGAGACACACCACCTAATTTGAATCAAAACTAATTAAGAGAACGTGGTGTTGGTGTAACAACAGATATTTAGATTAAACAACGTGGAGAATCCAAAATTAGACATGCACATATATGCTTGATTGATTTTTACAAAGATGAGAAGGTAATTCAGTGGAAAAAAGAATAATCTTTTTAACGAATTGTGTTTAACAATTGGATATATATTTTTTATATGTACATTTAACAATTGGATATATGTTACATATATATATATATTTTCTATCTATAAATATGTGGGAAAAACTTGACCCTAACTTCAGGCCATTAACAAAAATTTACTTGATATGTATCATAAACCTAAATATAAAATCTAAAAGTATCTAACATCTGGACAAAAATCACAGGATAAAATCTTTACCCTCTTAGGATAAGCAAACATATCTTAGGTAAAAGAAAATATTGGCAAACTGCACTCCAATTTGTACAGAAACTAAAACCTTCTGCACTTAGAAAGTTATTGTTAATAAAATAAAATGGCAAGATACATATTTATTTTTTAATTGAAGCATAATTGACTGTACATATCTGTGGGATACAGCATTGAATATCAATACCTGTGTTCAATATGTGGTGTTCAAATCAGGATAATTACTATATTTATCACTATGCAATGTAATCATTTTTTCTGGCCCTTTACCAATTTCTCACTAACCCCCATCCTCCTCTCCTTTCCCAACTCTGGTGGCCTCATTCTATTATCTCCTTTTGAAAGTTCAACAAATTATTCTCTCTCTCTCTCTCTCCCTCTCTCCCTCCCCCCCCCGGCCCATTTCACATAATATGTTTCTCCATGTTGCCATGAATGGCTAGAATTTCATTTTTTATGGCAGAGTAGCATTCCATTGTGTATATATACCACATTTTCCTTATGTTGTCATCCATTGATGGACATTTAGGTTGGTTCCAACTCTTGGCTATTGTAAATAGAGCTGCGATAAACCTGGGAGTGCAGGTATTCCTTTGAGTGTATACCCCACAGTGGGATTGCTGGATCATGTGGCAGTTCTATATGTAGTTGTTTGAGGAAACTCAATGCCGTTTTCTATAATGGCTGCACCAATTTACAGATCCACCAACAGTGTAGGAGGGTTGCCCTTTCTCTGCATCCTCACTAGCATTTGTTATTCTCCGTCTTATGAATAATGGCCAGTCTAACTGGGGTGAGATGATACCTCAGTGTAGTTTTAATTTGCGATGCACTGATGGTGAGTGATGTTGAGCATTTTTTCATGTGTCTGTTGGCCATTTGTATATCTTCCTTTGAGAAATGCCTTTTCAGCTCCTTTGCCCATTTTTTAATCAGGTTACTTAATTTTTTATGGTTGAGTTGTCTGAGTTCCTTGTATATTCTGGGTATTAATCCCTTGTTGGATGCATAGTTTGCAAATATTTTCTCCCATTCTCTAGGTTGTCTTTTCGCTCTATTGATTGTTTCCTTTGCAGTGCAGAAGCATTTTAGTTTGATATAATCTCATTTGTTTATTTTTTCTTTTGTTATCTGTGATTTGGAGTTTTATTCATAAAGTTTTTGCCCAGTCCTACTTCCTGAAGTGTTTCCCCTACACTTTCTCTCAGTAGTTTCATAGTTTCAGACCTTACAGTTAAATCTTTAATCCATTTTGAGTTGATTTGGGGATATGGTGAGAGGTATGGTTCTAGTTGTAGTCTTCTACATATGGAAGTGCAGTTTTCCCAGCACCATTTATTGAGGAGGAAGTCTTTTCCTCAGTGTGTGCTCCTGTTGCCCTTGGCAAAGATTAGTTGGCTGTTAAGTATGTGAGTTGACTTCTGGGTTCTCTATTCTATTCTATTGGTCTGAGTGTCTGTTTTTATGCCAGTACCATGCTGTTTTGGTTACTATAGCTTTGTAGTGTCATTTGAAGTCAGTTAGTGTTATGCCTCTAGCTTTATTTTATTTTATTTCCTTTTATTTTGTTCAGAATTGCTTTGGCTACTTGGGGTCTTTTGTTGTTTTACATGAACGTTAGGATTGTTTCTTCTATTTCTGTGAAGAATGCCGTTGGTATTTTGATGGAAATTGCATTGAATCTGTAGATCACTTTGGGCAATATGGACATTTTTACAATGTTTTTCTTCCAATCCAAGAACATGGAGTGTCTTTCCATCCATCTTTTTTTCTCCTCTTTTCTGTCAGCAGTGATTTGTAGTTCTCGTTGTAGCGATCTTTCACTTCCCTGATTAAATTGATTCCTAGGTATTTTATTATTTGGTGACTATTGTAAACGTGCTTGCTTTCTTGCTTTCTTTTTCTGCTAGTCATTATTGGAGTATAACAATGCTACTTATTTTTGCATGTTGATTTTGTATCCTGCAACATTACTGAAATTGTTTATCAACTCTAAGAAATCTTTGGTAGTCTTTAGGTTTTTCTATCTATAGGATCATGTCATCTGAAGAGAGAGACAGCGTGACTTAATCTTTTCCAATCTGGATGCTCTTTATTTCTTTCTCTTGCCTGACTGCTCTGGCTAGTACTTCCAATACTGTGTTAAATAGGAGTGGTGAGAGTGGGCATCCTTGTCCCACTCAGGATGATGTCAATAGTGGGTTTGTCATATGTGGCTTTGACTGTTTTGAGATATTTTCCCTCTATACCTAATTTGATGAGAATCTTTATCATGAAGAGATGTTGAATTTTGTCAAATGCCTTTTCATCTATTGAGATAGCCATACGGTTTTTGTCCTTGATTTTGTTGATAAGGTGTATCACATTTATTGGCATGCATAAGTTGAACCATCTTTGCATCCCTGGGATGAATCCCACTTGATCATGGTTATAATTTTTTTGATGTGTTGCTGTATTCTGTTTGCTAATATTTTGTTGAGGATGGGCTTTTTTGCATCAATGTTCATATTGACCTATAGTTTTCTTTTTTTTGTTGTATCTTTTTCTGGTTTTTGATATCAGGGTGGTGTTGGCCACATAGAATGAGTTTGTGAGAACAGCCTCTCTTTCAATTTTTGTAATGGTTCGAGTAGAGTTGGTATTAATTTCTCTGTAAAGATTTGGTAGAATTCAGCAGTAAAGCCACTCGGCCCCTGAGTTTTTCTTTGTTGGGAGACTGCTAATTACTGCTTCAATCTCATTGCTTGCTATTGGTATGCTCAGGTTTTCTATTTCTTCTTCGTTCAGTCTTGGTAGTTTGTATACATCCAAAAACTTATGCATTTCTTCCAAGTTTTCAAATTTGTTGGTGTATAGTTGTTTAAATAGTCTGTAATGATTATTTGTATTCCTGTGGTATCGGTTTTAATGTTTCCTTTTCCATTTCTGATTTTTATTATTTGGGTCTTCCCTCTCTCTCTCTCTCTCTCTCTCTCTCTTTTGTAGTTTTTTTGTTTGTTTGTTTATCTTGATAATGGTTTGTCTATGTTGTTAACCTTGTCAAAAAGACAACTTTTTGTTTCACTTGTCTTTCGTATTGTTTTAGGGGTCTCTTTCATTTAGTTCTGCTCTGATCTTAATTATTTCTGTCTACTAATTTTGGAATTGTATTGGTCTTGCTTTTCTAGTTCTTTGAGGTATGTCACTAGGTTATTTATTTGAAATATTTCTATTCTCTTGATGTAAGCATTTATTGCAATAAAGTTCCCTCTTAGTACTGCTTTTGCAGTATCCCACAGGTTTTGATATGATGTGTCTTTATTTTCATTAGTTTCAAGAAATTTTTTGATTTCCTGTTTAATTTCTTCTTAGACCCATAGATCATTCAGGAGCATGTTGTTTAATTTCCATATATTTCCAAGTTTTTCTTGTTGTTGATATCTAGACTTAGTCCGTTGTGGTCTGAAAAGATACTTGAAATGACTTCCATTTTTAAAAATTTGTCAAGACTTGATTTGTGACTTAACATGTGGTCTATCCTAGAAAATGTTCCATGTGCTGATTAGAAGAATGTATATTCTATGGTTTTTAGATGAAATGTTCTGTAGATATCTGCCAGTATCCATTGATCTAAAGTAGAGTTTAAATCCTGTGTTTCCCTGTTGATTTGTTGTCTACATGACCTGTCCAGTGTTGAGAGAGGGGTGCTCCAGTCCCCTACCATTATCATACGGGAGTCTGTCTCTTTCTTTAAGCTGAACAGCATTTGCTTTATATAGTGGGATGCTCCAGCATTAGATGCATATATATTTATGATTGTTATGTATTCTTGCTGGATAGATTCTTTTTTTATTACATAGCGGCCTTCTTTGTCTCTTTTTATGGTTTTTGGTTTGAAGTCTTTTTTATCCAATATAAGAATAGCTACTCTTGTTCATTTTTGGTTTCCATTTGCATGGTATATATTTTTCCATCCCTTCACTATTAGTCTGTGTGTATCTTTACACGTGAGGTGAATCTCTTGAAAACATCATCATATAGCTGGGTCTAGCTTTTTAATCCCAGCAGTCAGTCTGTGTCTTTGAAGTGGGGAGTTTAATCCATTTACATTTAGGGTTGTTATTGAAAGGTATTGGCTTGCTCTTGCCATTTTATTGATTTTCCTTTGGATGTTTTATGTGTCTTTTCTTCTTTTCTTCCTCTTTTGTTGTTTGTCTTCAATGTTTGTTGGGTTTTTTAGGTGGTAAGATTTACTTTCTTTCTCTTCCTTGTTTGCATTTTTGTTCTACCAGTATGTTTTATTCTCTCCTGTGTATTCATAGTAGTGATTATTATTCTTCAGATTCCAGATTCAAAACTCCCTTAAGGATTTCTTGCAGGGATGGTCATGTGATGGTGAACTCCCACAGTTTCTGTTTGTCTGGGAAATACAGTATTTCTCCCTCATTTCTGAAGGATAGTGTTGCTGGGTATCGTATTCGTGGCAGGCAGTTTTTTTCTTTTAGCATTCTGAATATATCACCCCATTTTCTTCTGGCCTGTAGGATTTCTGTTGAGAAGTCTGCTGTTAGTCTGATGGAGGCTCTGTTATAGGTGATTTGATGCTTTTCTCTTGCTTCTTTTAGAATTCCCTCTTTGTCTTTGAGCTTTGCCAGTTTGACTATAATGTGTCTTATAGAGGGTCTTTTTGGGTTGAATGTGCTTGGAGATCTTTGAGCCTTCTGGATATGAAGGTCCATGTCTCTTCCTATCCGTGGAATGTTTTCCATTATTATTTCATTGAATAGGTTTTCAATGCCTTTTCCTTTCTCCTCCCCTTCTGGAACACCTGTGATTTGTATGTTTGTGTGCTTTAGGTTGTTTGCTAACTCTCTTAGATTTTCTTCATTTTAAAAAAAATATTTTTTCCTTTTTTTTTTTTTTTTTGTCCACCTGGGTTGTTTCAACAGACCATCCTTGAAATCAGAAATTCTTTCTTCTGTTTTCTCTAACCTGCTGCTTAAGGTCTCAGTTGTGATTTTTGTTTAGTTGAATGAATCCTTCAGTTCCAGGAGTTCTGCTACATTCTTTTTTAAGGTATTAATCTCTTTGTAAATTTCCTCCTTAATATCCTGGATATTTTTTCTCATTTCATTATGTTGTCTAACTGAGTCTTCTTGTATCCCATTGAGTTTCCTTGAGATTGTTGCTCATAATTCCTTTTCAGTCATTTCAAAGGTTTCTTCCCTATAGCGTACACTGTACTTGAGAACTGCTATATTCCTATGGTGATGTCATATCTTCTTGCTTTTTTGTTTGTTTGTTTGTTTGTTTTGTTTTGGTTTGGTTTTTGTGTTTCTGGCACTTCTACATTGATGTTTGGTCATCTGAAAGCAGTTGTTTCTTTTATTACTCTGCAGTGGGCTTTGAAGAAAGATACTTCCTCCTCTTTTTCCAGGTTCCACCAGTGACTCTCCTTTGTCAACAAAGTCTAGTGGATGGTGGGCTACCTGCACGGTGGCTGTGGCTGCTATGATGGCTGTGAGCCACCCTTGCATTGGCAGTGGCTGTGATGGACCATTCATGCAGAAGTGGTGTTTGCAGTATGCTCCTGCCTTCTCTCAGGTGGGGGGTCGCCTGCAGCTCCTGCCTAGAACCCTAGGCATGCTCCTGCCTTCTGTTGGGTGGGGTTGGGGGCTGTCCAACCAAAGACCCTGGGCATCAGTAGAAAATATTTATAATACGCATATCTGGCAAAGGTATTTATAATCAGGATATATAAAGCCTTTTAAGTTTAAGAAGATAAGCAGACCAAGAAAAAATGGTCCAAATATATGAACAGACACTTTGCAAAAAAAATAATAATAATAAGACGAGCACACACAAATAGTTGATAAGCACATGAAAAGATCCTCAACATTATTAAATATCAGGAAAATGCCAATTAAAACCATAATGGGAGGCCACTGTGTACCCAGAAGAATGGTTAAATTTAAAGAGACTGATTATATGAAGTGTTGATAGGATGTGGAGCAACTGGGAGTCTCCTACATTGTTGGTGAGAATATAAAATGCTGCAACCATCGTGGGGAAAATGGCAACTTCTTAAAAGATAAACATGTACTTATAACGATCTGGAAATTTCAATCTTAGACATTTACCAAAGATAAATGCATGCATATATCCACATGAAAATGCACACCTTAATGTTCACAGCAGCTTCATTCATAAGAGCCCAAACTGGAAACAACCCAAACATCCACCAAGAGGTGAGGGGAGAAGCACAAGCAACCACAGAAAATAATAGCTAAATAGGACTTTATTAAAATTTTAAACTTTTGTGATTCAAAGGGCACTATTAAAAAGTGGGGTAAAAAACCCCACAGAATGTAAGAACATTTTTGCAAATCATGTATCTGATAGGGTCTGGTGTTCAGAATATATGAAGACTCTATTAATAGTAACTCCTAGCTCAACAATAAGAAGACAAATAAACCAATTTTTTTACACTTGTAAACACCTATATTAAAAATTAGAAAAATCTCATATCAATAATGTAAACTTCTACCTTAAGAAAATAGAAAAAGAAGATCAAACTAAACCAAAAGAAAATTTAAGTAGGAAATAACAAAGATTACAAGAGAAGTGTATGAAACAGGGGATTAAAAAAATAAAGAAAAAAGTAAAATAAAAGAAAAATACAAATAAACAAATTTATAAATGTACAAAGGACTTGAACAGGCATTTCTTCAAATGTGATCTGCAAATGGCCAATAAGCACTCAAAAAGATGCTCCATGCCATTAGTCACGAGAGAAATGAAAATCTAAACCATGAGATGTCTCTTCCCACCCCCTAGGACGGCTATAATCAGGAAGATGGACAGTGACAAGTGTCACATGTGGAGAAGTCAGGCCCCTCATCCACCACTGGCAAGAAGGTGAAATGATGCAGGCTCTTTGGAACACAGTTTGGCTGTTAAGCACAGAGCTGCCATTAGACTCAACAATTCCAGCTTTAGTACACACTCAAGACACATAATAAAAATATATTCATACAAAAACTTATACGTAAATGTTCATAATAACATCAGGTATAAAAGCCAAAAAGTGGGAAAAACCCAAATGTCCATCAACTGGTAAATGGATAAACAGGATGTAGTAAATCCATACGACAGAATATTACTCACCCACAACAAGGAACAAAGTATCGTATGGGCTGCAACACGGGTGAGCCTTGAAAGTGCTGTGCTGTCAGTCACAAAGACCTTACGTTACGTAATTCCATTCATGTGAAATCTCCAGCATGGGCCGACCCGCAGAGACAGAGTAGGTTAGCGTCTGTCCAGGGGTGCGGGGAGGGGGAAATGGGGATGATGGCTAATGGGGACAGAGTTTCTTTGGGGAGTTAGTCCATTTTTGTTGCTTATAACAAAATACATGGAACTGGGTAATTTATAAAGAAAATGACATTTATTGCTTACAGTTTCTGAGGCTGGGAAGTCCAAAGTCCATCTGGTGGTGGCAACAGTGACCCAGGGGTCTCACATTGCAAGATGATGGAAGCAGAGAAAGCAGAGAGAAAGACAGACAGACTCTCCTTTTCTCTTAAAGCCCTCAGAACCACACCCCTGACCATCATTATTAATCCATTCACTACTGCACGGTGCTACAATCCAATCACCTCTTCAAGGCGCCACCTTTCAATTACCATAATAGGATTTCCCACCCTCTTAACAGTCACAGTGGGGGCCACGTTTCTAATACGTAAATCTTGGGGGACACAATTCAAGCTTGAATGAGTTTTGGAGGGACATAATCCAATCCACTACAGGGAGTGATAAAAATTTTCTAAAATTGGATAGTAGTGTTAATTGTAGAGCTCTATAAATATACTAAAACCACTGAATATACATTTTAAATGAGTGAATTTTATGGTATGTGAGTTATATCTCAATAAAAATGTTATTAAAATGGAAAAGCAGTGACTGGATAAACAAATCATAGAATATTCATACTATGGAAATATTACTCAACAATAAAAGTGAATAAACTATTGAAATACATGAAAAGCATGGACGAACCTCAAAAACATTACACTGAGCACAGATTCCAAACACAGAAGAGTGCATACTTTAGGATTCCATTCTATGAGTCTCTGAAAACACAAATCTATTCTGTAAGTGACAGAAAGCAGAGCAGTAGTCACCTCGGGCTGGGGTGAGAGAGGGTTGGCTGGAAAAGGGCAGGAAGGAACTTTCTGGACTGATGGAATTGTTCTTTACTATGATTGCAGTGGGGTCACACAGGTGTGTAAACTTGTTAAAAATAATCTGAGCATGTGCTCTAAATGGGTACGTTTTGTTTTACGTAACCTATACTGTAATACAGTTGATTTTACAAAAAGAACAAAATTTCCTCAACATGTGAATAAATAGATACAGTTTATTAAAAATTAGGCTAAGAAGCATGTGAATGTGTATTTAAAATATTTGTTACAAATAATGTTCTGTGTAGTTCTCATTTGAGATCTAATTTTATGCCACCGAGGAAACTGTAATGTCCACTTTGTACCTTGGCACTGTGCTGGACACCAGGAATGAAGAGGTAAACAAGACAGAGTCCCTGACATCACTAATTTGTATTCTCATAATTGAACCAGAGAGATAAACAATACTTAAATAAATAACTATAGAGTTACATTTGGAAAGAGTCTGCAACTTTAAAGAAGAGCTGCCATTAACTGACTCATGTGACGTGCAGAGTTCCTGCATGTGAGACGGGGACAGGAAGTCTCAGGGAGTAGTGTTGACACAGTGAAGACACAGTGTTGACCTGGTGACCTGAAGGGTGGAGTCAGATGGTGCAGACGACGGTGATTGCACCTCTCTGATGTAAATGGCATCCTCTGCCTGCCTGGACAATTTCTTCACTTCTTCATCCATGTCCTTGGGTATTAGTCAGGAAAGGCTACACTATGCTGCAGAAACAAATAAACCTCCACACCTTAACAGCTCACACGTCAACAGTTCCTTGCTTCTGCCATAGACGGGAGAGGGCAGCTCCTTCCAACACATAACGTTGCCATCTGGCTCCTGGCTTCCCTGGTCTCCGTGGGCTGAATTCTCCTGAGAGATACCGTTAGCCATGTTCAGAAGTGGCTTACATCACTTCTGACCTCATTTCACTGGCCTGGACTCTGATAGGTGGTGCCCAACCCAACCGCTAGCGAGGCTGGGAAAAGTAGTCATCCTGTGTGCCCATCAGAGGACATGGTGTGAGGACACACAGCACTGACTCTGCCAAGCCACGGCTCACAGGTCCCTGGGAAATTAGCACACTGCCTCACTTCCCCCATGGTGCTCGGGTTGCTGGGTTTCCTCCTCAAGTCACTTCCATGGTGCGCCGTATACGAACTCTTTTGAAGCTGCTTCTTCCCCACCCTTCCCACAAGGCTGGCCATGAGGGCTAATTTTAAAGAAGATGAAAACATGATGTGGATGCCTTCAGACACGCGAGCTTTGCAAACTGCAATGCTTAGGTCACGTGGCCCACCACGTAGCAGCCAGCATGACATGGGGAAATCACAGAGGTTACAGGATTGGAAGCGGTGGCATCTAGGCCCCCTATTCCTCATTCACCTAAGACCTAAGTCAAACCATTTAGCCTTGGTGACACTCAAGTTCACATAACTTTAAAGAAGAGCTGCCATTAACTGACTCATGTGACGTGCAGAGTTCCTGCATGTGAGACGGGGACAGGAAGTCTCAGGGAGCAGTGTTGACACAGTGAAGACACAGTGTTGACCTGGTGACCTGAAGGGTGGAGTCAGATGGTGCAGACGGCGGTAAGAGAATTTGACACGGTGATTGCACCTCTCTGATGTAAATGGCATCCTCTGCCTGCCTGGACAATTTCTTCACTTCTTCATCCATGTCCTTGGGTATTAGTCAGGAAAGGCTAGACTATGCTGCAGAAACAAATAAACCTCCACACCTTAACAGCTCACACGTCAACAGTTCCTTGCTTCTGCCATAGACTGGAGAGGGCAGCTCCTTCCAACACATAACGTTGCCATCTGGCTCCTGGCTTCCCTGGTCTCCATGGGCTGAATTCTCCTGATACCGTTAGCCATGTTCAGAAGTGGCTTACATCACTTCTGACCTCATTTCACTGGCCTGGACTCTGATAGGTGGTGCCCAACCCAACTGCTAGCGAGGCTGGGAAAAGTAGTCATCCTGTGTGCCCATCAGAGGACATGGTGTGAGGACACACAGCACTGACTCTGCCAAGCCACGGCTCACAGGTCCCTGGGAAATTAGCACACTGCCTCACTTCCCCCATGGTGCTCGGGTTGCTGGGTTTCCTCCTCAAGTCACTTCCATGGTGCGCCGCATACGGACTCTTTTGCAGCTGCTTCCTCCCCACCCTTCCCACAAGGCTGGCCATGAGGGCTAATTTTAAAGAAGATGAAAACACGATGTGGATGCCTTCAGACACGCGGGCTTTGCAAACTGCAATGCTTAGGTCACGTGGCCCACCACGTAGCAGCCAGCATGACATGGAGAAATCACAGAGGTTACAGGATTGGAAGCGGTGGCATCTAGGCCCCCAATTCCTCATTCACCTAAGACCTAAGTCAAACCATTTAGCCTTGGTGACACTCAAGTTCACATTCCTGTGGAGCTGCCAGACTCAACCCAGATTTTCGGACTCCAAGTGTATTTCTCTTTCTAACCCCTTGTGGTGCTTATAGATTGAATGTTTGTGTTCCCCTGAAATTCCTGTGTTGAAATCCTAACCCCCAAGATGATGGTATTAGAAGGTGAGGCCTAGATCATGAGGCTGGGGCTCTCATGAATGCGATTAGTGGCCTTATATGAGAGGCTCAATAGAGGTCCCTTGCCCCTTCCACCAATGTGAGGACACAACAAGAAAATGGTCATCCGCATCCCAGAAGAGGTTCCTCCCCAGAGCCCAGGCCTGCTGGCATCCTGATCCCAGACACCCAGCCTCCAGAACTGGAAGCAATAAGTGTCTGCTCTTCATGAGCCGCCCAGTCTGTGGGATTTGTTATCACAGCCCAAAAGGACTAAGACACTCTCCTTTCCTCTTACGTGACAGGAACACGCGTCCTGCCGTCTTTATCGATCTTGGGGAGTTCTGAATTAGAGGACACTGTGATGACGTTTTAAAACTTCAAGGGACAATGCCACTGCTGCCTTTATCATGGTCGTCATTCCTCAGGCCACCCTCCCGTAGGAAGGTCACACCTTTCTCTGGTCCCAGCGTAGTTCTTGATTTTCTGTTGGGCCCAACCAGATTGAATATTCACACCCCCTCACCCCATCCCCCACCAATGAGCAAAATATAAGTTAATGAGCATCGGGGCCATTTCTGGGGTTGACATCTGCAAGGTGTGCACAGAGCTTTGTAAAGATGGGTCTTTAATAGGGAAGATATAAAAGAAGTTGTATAATCCTGAGCGCTCAGCTATCACCAAAGCCATAAAGCTATAAACCGGGATTGTCTTTAAGATTGAACTTTTCCCCCCTCTCCAGTGGCTATTAAATATCTCCAAGGAAATTGCTCTGAAGGAAAGGTGCTCAACTCAGCTTTTGCTGAGAGTGAGCTGACTCCTAAGAGGCTATCGCTTCTGTGAAGAGCCTGTAAGAAATGTCAGGAAGCCTGGGCTCCAGCCCTTCCTCCATTAATTCTCCGTAGTGCCACTTCTGGCGAGGCGCCTGGCATTTCTGGATCTTTCACCTCTTGTGGAAAGAGGGTAATAGGAGCAGAAATGATGCTTATTGTGCTCCTCATAGGCGTATGTTTCCTTTAATCTTCAAAAATAATTACAAGGTAGGCATTATGCCCATTTTGCAGATGAGAACATCAAAATTCAGAGACTACAAACCAGACCAAGGTGAAACTCCAAGGTCATAATCATTGCCATATCTCCTGTTGTCCCCCAACGGCCCAAAGTGCAGCTGTGACATGGGCCCGGGGACCAGTAGGTGGGTTGTGCAATTACATCTGTCGGTCTTATGTGGCTTTAGGCTCTGTGCAAAGAGCTCATGAGGAGTAATTAGGGTTTGATTCAATTAATTTATCAAATGTTAATGACACCTTCCGGAGTCTAAGGGAAACAAGCAGATAGAATGAGAGGTGTACAAGTGGCCCTAGAGGGCTCTGATATAGTTAGGGAGGTGTGGGGTGGACGTCCCTGGGTGAATAGTCACACGGGTCAGGTGCTGATGTGGCCATAGAACATGTTACCGGGACTTTGGTTAAACTCAGTGGTTTGAACCCGTGAGTCTGCCTCTGCTCTCTCAGAGAGCCCTGCTGAAATAACAAGAAAGGGGGTAAAGACACAAAACCACAAGCACGGGGAAAGTGTCAGGAGCGAAACAGCAACATGTCAGCAATTGCCAAAAGTTGAAAGACGGATGGACGGGGGTAACTGAATTAAGTGACTGGAGGCAGGAGAGCTCAAGTGTGTGCCGGTGGGGAAGGGAAGAGGAGGCTGGTCCATTCCTCAGAGCCTTAGAAGGACTCAAGAGCGAGACGGATGGACGGGGGTAACTGAATTAAGTGACTGGAGGCAGGACAGCTCAAGTGTGTGCCTGTGGGGAAGGGAAGAGGAGGCTGGTCCATTCCTCAGAGCCTTAGAAGGACTCAAGAGCGAGAGGCTCTGGGTACCCCAAGAAAGCAGGAGAGTGTTGGCGGGCTGAGAAGAAGGAAACTTGTTTTAAAGTCTTTACCAAAGGAAAACAGGCTGCCCTCTCCCCTCTCTCCACCCCTAAGCATCCAGGCAACCACGCCTCCCCATATCTGCAGAAGACTCGAGATTTGCTTTCTGGAGATGTTGAAAGAGATGGGGTCTTGACCAGACACTAGGAAAAGCTGAGGGCAGAGTGTCTACTAAAGATGGGGTGGTGGTGTCAGCAGAAGTGACTGTATTAGTCAGCACGCCTTGGGCCCCTTCCGCACGCAGATCTTAGGCTCTGGACTCCGGGGGCATGCTCCCCACACAGACAAGAGGGGTGTTCCTGGGGGATACTCACAGATTGATGAGAAAACAACCACAGATGCTGACAACTGAGGGTCCCCTAATGAAAAGCCATCGTGCTGCCTCAAGACAATGCACTGGGTCCCCTCAGCCTGAGTGTCCAGTTAACTTTTTGTGATCGATTCACAAAGATGAGCAGACTTCCAAGGCTCCTCAATTTTGAGGAGAGCTTCTAATGCGAAAGGCAGAAAGCAAAACAAACCAGAAGGAATGAACCAAACAAACTACACAAACCAGAGTCAATAATGCGTGGAGGAAAAGTAACAGAAACAACACCGAATTCGTGTGTCCAGCAGAATCACAAACGGCATCACCTTCATCTCAGTGCCAGAGGCCATGAAAAAGAATAATTCAGGACACGCGAAAAAAGTCATATGAATTAAAAATTAGATAACTAAATTTTTTAATTTGATAGATTATTCTAAAGATAAAGTTAAAGGAAATTTCCAGAAAGTAGAACAAAATAACAAAGAGATAGAAAATCAGAAAAGATAATAAAGTTAATGATCAGCTCAGGGAGTCTAATGTCCAAATAATGACCCTTCCAGGAAAAAGAGAACAGAAAATGGAGGGAAGAGAAGGTTAGCCACATTAATGTGATATTTCAGAAAATCAGGAATAAGGAAAAGACCTTGAAGACCTTCAGGGGGAGAAAAAGTGAAACACAAATGATCAGGCATGATAATGGTATCAGTGTTTGCAAAAAGAGAACTGGAAGCTAAAAGATAAAAGAAGTTCCGAATATTCTAAAGAAAAATGAATTGCAAATTAGAATTGCAGGCCCAGCCACGCTAAAAATCATTCTGATGGTGGGATAAGGACTTATTTCAAGGTCTCAAAACTGTCTTTCCCTTGCACCTGCTCCCAGGAAGCTGCTGAAGGACATGCTCCATGTGCACAAGAGCACAGATGACAAAAGAGGTGGACGAGGAATCCAGGCAGCAGGATCCTGCACGGAGAGCAGGGAAGGGCTCCCCAGGGTGATGCAGTGGAGAAGCTCGGAATGGCAGAGCAGACGGGAGAGCCGTCCTTCCACATGGGGGTAGGGGGACGGAGGGTCGAGGACATGTGGCCCCAGGAGAGAAAATGAACTGACGGGTCCACCGCCATGTTCAAACACACTGAGGAACTCAATCTGCCAGAATAGAATGGCTGGCTAAATCCGTACTGGCACATAAGCAAACTAAATAATTTGTGATTGTTAACTCCAGGAAAAATAAAAATGCATAAGAATGGAAAAAAATCACCGCAAGCCCTGTGACTCAGTGCTGCACAGTCACTCAGTGCCAGCGTTGAGTGCTGCTGAGCTGTCCTGCCTGTGCGGAGCGCAGGAGTCAAGAGAGATGCACCCTTCCCTTCTGTGTGGAAGTCGATAGACTATCTCACTGAAAAACCAAGAAACAGCAGCACAAGCATGTAATTTAGAAGCACGGAGTTAAGTGCCAGAAGAAGGAGCTGTGAGTGAGAAGAGAGGTTCCTTTGGGAAAGTGGAAGTGGTTGAGAGTTTTGAGGGAGGCCAATAACCCATGATCCTCTTCTTCAGTGAAGTTCTGAATCAATCGAACAGTATAACAGAGGAGTTGGCAGACAGAGATCAAATCACGTTCATCAAGGGCCGTGGCGGCCCCCAGGACAGCAAGACAACTAACAGGGTTCCCGCAGACCCACACGGGAGCGAGGGGCCACAACAACTGAAAAAAGGAGCCACTCAGAGGCTGGTGAGCCATTGCAAGGGACCCGTGCTTGGCCCACCCCACGGAAGTGTTTGGAGCACAGGCAGTGGGGGAGACGGGCCCAGCAGGGGAACACTGGAGCACAGCAAGGGCAGCTGATCTGCCTCCCAATCAGTGCAGGACCACTCAGAGGAGGCTGGTCAGGAATATAGAACTGCAGGGGGTGCAGTTTGCTGAAAAGACTCAGTCAGACCCAGACCAGAGTTTCCACACAACCCAGGTGCACTGGATCTCGTGAGACTCGGAAGTACCTATAAGTCAACCATTAAAACCTGAGCTGCCCAAAAAGCCTTCCCCAGAGAATGAGCAGCAAAGCGGCAATTTAGTTCAACCATAGAGCTCAAGTACTGGTCCTCACGGGAAGATCCCCCATTTTAGAAATAAGCAAAGGACAACAAATTAGTTCCAGTGCAGAGTTTAAGTGGTGGGAACAGCAAATAATCCAACACAGAACTGAAAGAAAAAACAAAATACCCACAGACCAGAGACAAAGTTTGATATTAACTAGTAAAGGTCTCACTTCACTAAAGAACACCTATAACACCTAGAAGGACCGGAAGTCCCCTGGGCTACAAAGCCAAGGAGAGGGAGGGTGGGGGCCTCAGCCATGACCTCCAACACCCACAACCAGCCCTGTGACAACCATCGAGCCACCACAAGAAGCCGCCTGGGCTCCTGAGCTGGGGCAATGGGGAGCAAGGGCTTCAGCCACACACCCCTGACACCTGCAAGCAGCCCAGCAATGACCAAGCCACCGCTGGGAGCCCCCCGGTCTCCCCTGCAGGAATGAGGGGCTTGCCACAGGCCTCAACCCCACCCCTCCTCCTTCCTCCTTCTCCCACCCTATTTCCTTCCCCTTTTCCCTCTCCCTCTCCCCCCAACTGCTCTGCGTCGACATCACAGAATGTAAAAAAGTAATATTACTAAGTAAATAAATAAATCACCTTCATCACTGGTGAAGGTTAAGGTGGGGGAGGGGTACGAGAGTGACTTTGCCAACTTCCTTTGCACAGACCTGTCCCACCAGTCCAGATGTTGGAGCCGTATATCGGGGAGAGCTCGAGTCTGCAGGGCAAGATCCCTCCCATGCCACCCAAACCCCCGGTCCAAGAGGAAAAGGAAGACTTGAAGACTGAATCCTCTGTACCCCTTAACTCCATAGACCCTTAATGGAATGACTCAACCCATCCAACAAGATGGACCCGTGGCTGCCACCAATCAGGGACCTTGTTCCACCTTCTGGGGGTGAAGTAAGGGGCAGGAGTGTTTGGGGCAAATCTTTCTCCTGGAAACTTGAGAAGCGGGGAGCAGTTACCCCACCCCCACCACCACTAAGAGCTAGAAGCAGGGAGGTTAGAGTGAGAGACTTCTGTGTTTATTATCAGCTTTGTAAAACTGTGTACGTGCATTATTTAAAAAAAATTAAATGAGTGTCAAAAACTAGTTTGAAGAAAGGTATTAAAAATGGAGTGAAATTTAAGCCGGTTCTAGGAATGAGCCGGAATTCTTCAGACAATAATGTAGGGAGAAGGAAACCCCTTGTCTTTGAAGAGCTGACAGGGCAGAGCTATGAAAGCACATGGTCTGTTGGCCACGGCACTGGAGGAAGGGAAGTGTGGCTACGCGGTTCTTGGGAGGGAGAAGAGAGACTCAGGATGGGACTGTAAGGAGCTGGAAGCGGGTCAGGAAGGACTGTGTTTGGAGGATGTGCTGAGGAGCTTGGCCTGGCTCCTCTAGAACATATGTGTGCATAGCAGAGACGGATATGGGGCGTGGTAGATCTGGATTGTAGACAGTTTATCTCCCAGTGCTACAGAGGATCAGAGGTCCAAAGGCAGAAGGCAGGAAGACAGGTGAGGGGGGTGTGGGGATCTTCCAGGTGAGAGGATAATTTGTTCACAGCAGCAGCAGCAGGCTCAGTCAGCGATCACAGCTGTCACAGCGTCCGGTAACTACAGAATGTTTTTGACCATCCTGAGTAGCATATGCTAAAGGCAACCTGGTGCCAAGGAGTGGATTTCTCCCTCAAACATGCTGGCAATAGCAGGAAAGGGCTTTATACCTTATCAATACAGTCATTGTGGTTCCAGATTTAAGGCCCATGTGCCCTGGGGGTGGCAGGTCACTGTGCGTATGGCAAGGCACCAGCTAACCACTCTTACTGGAGGATTTGCTCCTTGAACCACACTTTTGGGTACCATATGGGAATATTTATTGCCAGGAAAAGTTCTCTGGTGAGAGTGTGAAGGCTGGCCTATGAATATCTGGAAAGGATTTGAGGAAAGGGTAGTACTTCAACTCCACTGTGGAGAATGAGTTTGGAGCAGCACTGGGCAAAGAATGAACGGAGTGTGTTAAGACAGGGGTTAGAAAGTTAGTGTGAAAAAAGACAAGAAGCAAGGTCCCTGGAGAACAGAACACAACGGGTAGAGTGGAAACAAGCTGGTGACACAAAAGGTCTGGGACAAATTGGAAAAGAGCTATGGGTTTGTTCTTAGGCAACAAGGAGTTGCTGACAGATTTCAAATAGTGGAAGGATGTGGCCAGATTTGCATTTTATAAATTATTGCCCAGAGAGCAGTGTAGAGTATGAATTAGAGGTGAGAAAGCCCGGACAGATGGAAGCCATCTGGGAGACTTTCAGCAGACCAGGTGAGCAATGAGACTGGCTTAAATTCTGGCTGTGACCACGCTGCGAGAGAGAGGGGTTGGCAGGGGGACGGAGAGACACGTATCAGGCAGGATTAGAATTTTGTCAGAATAGAAGTCTACAGTGGAAGTGGGGAGTTACTAGAGCATTTGGGAGTAGGGAAAGTTAAAACAGAGTGTGGTCCAAGAAAAAGAAGTGAATTGCTCAAGGTCAAACTGAGAATTGTCACAAGACCTAATTTAGAAGGCTGTGCCAGCTGAGTCCACAGCAAGGGATCCTTTCATTTCTCCATTGCTAGGCAAAGAACCAAACTATCTACTTCATCGTGTCCCAGCAGCACTGGAGAGGTTACTGTTCGTTAGGTGCTGGAAGCCTTATTTCATTACCGTTTGACGTCTTCAAAGGACAGAAACTTCAGCCCAGACAACAGCTCAGGCTTATAAATTAGTCAATTTACTCCCATTTCCAGCTGGACACGGTGGCTTTTCTCACATCCTCCCTAACGTTGGAGAGGTAAGAAGAAACACTCTCTCAGCCTGAAAGAAATCACTAGTCAGAAGAAAAGAAGCTACTTTCGAGGTTCTGTGTGCCCTGCCATGGTTCTGTGCAGAGGCAAAGCAGTGAGCTCCCCACACTGTGTTATTTGTGGGATTTGAAAAAGGCACCAATGAACAGGCATTCATTTGGAGGATATCAATTCCTCTAGGAAAATAAAGAGCCAGGAGAACATGCAAATACATGTTACTGAAATTAATGCATTAAAGGGGATTGTGTCATGAACTCATTGATGTGAAAGAGAGAGGCAAAGGAAAACATTATTGAGCATGCACTACAATCCAGGCGGCAGAGAATATGCCTAACACATAATATCCCATCTGTATCCACAGAGGTGTATACCAGTGTCCTCATTCTACCAAAGAAGAAGTTNTGTCTGTCTCTGTCTCTCTGTCTCTCTGTCTGTCTCTGTCTGTCTCTGTCTCTGCCTCTCTCTGTCTCTTTCTCTGTCTGTCTCTGTCTCTCTCTGTCTCTGTCAGTCTCTCTGTCTGTCTCTGTCTCTCTCTGTCCCTGTCTCTCTGTCTCTGTCTCTGTCTCTATCTCTGTCTCTGCCTCTCTCTGTTTCTCTCTGTCCCTGTCTCTCTCTATCTCTGTTCCTGTCTCTCTCATCTCTGGGCACAGAAGTTTCTCTCTCTGTCCCTGTCTCTCTCTCTGTCTGTCTCTCTGTCTGTCTCTGTCTCTCTGTCTCTGTCTCTGTCTCTCTGTCTGTCTCTGTCCCTCCATGTCCATCTACCTATCTTTTCACTCGCTCCCCTCCCATAGGCTCGGTGCTGTTCCGGGAGGGGGTGACAGCAGCAGAAGAGAAGGAGGAGGTGCCTGGCCTCGCAGACCTTGCCCTCTGTCAGGGGAGACAGGAGGACCCAGCGGTGGCGAGCGCCCCTTCCGAGGGGATGCTTCAGCCCCAGGCAGTGCAGGTCGGCTGCGGCCGGGCGGCCTCTCTGGCTGGTTTGTAGGAGTCAAGAGCTGAGGCGCTCCAGGCAGAGGGACAAGGTGCCAAGGCCGGCAGGGCTCGGGGACCTGGGCTGGAGGGCAATGGAGGGGAGGGAAGGCAGCGGGCAGGGGCACTGGCTCTGGCATAGGCGGGAGAGCAGCAGAGCACACTGAGCCTCCTGCAGAGCCAGGAGGACACAGGCAACAGTGGCAGGACACGGCATGGGCTCCAGAGGGTCACCTGGCCTGTGTGGACAGTGGGGCTGCAGGAACCGTAGTGAAGCAGGTTTGACTTCCAGTGCCACCGCTGCTGAGCCATGTGACGGGGACGCAGAGCTGACTCCACGTGGCTACGGTGCTCCATCTTCGTCCTGGCTGCACAGGGGTGCTGTGTGGGGCTGGTGCCCGTGAACTGCTAGGCACGGTCACCTACCTCTCCCCAGTGCCTGCGACCACCTGAAACCCTTCACATCTGACTTCTGACCCCCACTCAGCCAAACCAGCCTCAGTCCTGTCACTCATTGGTGGATCAGGCTCCGGGCGTGGCCTCCACCCCTGTCCTGGGAGGAACCTTGAAGGTGGTGACTGGTGACCCCTTTCCTTTGGCCCTGCTGCCTCCGCTCCTTTGCCCTTTTCCGTGGGCTCGGGGCAGCTCTCCTGAGGCTCCATCCATGGGCTCCTGCCATCCATCCCCACAGCCTCCCTCACACCCACCTCACCCTCCAGCCTTCGGGCCTTTGAGCTTCGACACACTCCATGTGCCCTGCGCCCTCCCCCAGGCCCTCGGCCACGCCGTCCCTCTGCCAGGAGTGCCCTTCCCTTCCCTGTGATGCTGGTGAGTCCTACCCACTCCTGCAGAGCCCCTACATGCTGCCTCCTCTGAGAAGCCTCCCCCACTTTGTCGTCCAGACTTGTGCCACGTCTGCTGTAAGACAGTCTGCCCTGGAGGCATAACCGGATGGCCCCTCCTCCACTTGCAAACGGGGAGGCAGTATGTTCTCTCTTACTCTCTCTGCCAACC
>NW_007736231.1:11963-40024 GCF_000696425.1 Galeopterus variegatus | reverse complement strand
CATGCAAATACATGTTACTGAAATTAATGCATTAAAGGGGATTGTGTCATGAACTCATTGATGTGAAAGAGAGAGGCAAAGGAAAACATTATTGAGTGTGCACTACAATCCAGGCGGCAGGGAATATGCCTAACACATAATATCCCATCTGTATCCACAGAGGTGTATACCAGTGTCCTCATTCTACCAAAGAAGAAGTTGAGATACAAAAAGTTTAAGCGACTCGCTCAATGTCAAAACTACTGATCTGCAAGTTTGGAATTCACTCCAGGCATGGTTTGGGGATAGAAATATCAGGAAAGGACTTGACCTAAAGGTGCAGAACAAAGATGAGCAAAGTCTTTACAAGAGGAGGATGGAACAGGAAGATTTTCAGTACATAGACAGAACATAGATATGTTCCATATTGTAATCAAGGTTCCAGACCAGTTTGCGGGATGACTGGAGTTCTGCCAGGGGGTGGGGATTATAAAACCAGAGAATCTTAGTAATTGAAAGGAATGTGGTGATCACCTAGTTCTGCGTCCATTTAAATCTGAAACCTCACAAAAACAGTCAAAGCTGAAGCTGGCGCCCCCTCCCTCTTCCTTGTGCATGAGCTCTTGGAGATTCCAGGCAGCGGCTGCAGCCGTGGAAACAGAGCTCATTTCCTTCCTTTGTGGGAGCAGCAACAAAGGCCCGGGATGAGAGGGAGTGGGGTGGGCTTGGTAAATGATTCACTGGGAAAACAAGTTCATAAACGGATTGGAATCAGGACACAAGACACTTGAAGCCTCCTCCTCGTGGGTGGTTGATGCTGAAGCGTGCCAGGGCCTCAGTTTTATTCACTTTTCTCTGATGACTGCGTTTATGAGTCGTAAATCTACTGGGGAAAAGTGAGTTCAGAGTGACAGAAGGCTGTAATGCTTTCTCTGGTTAATGTGCTCAGAAATAGAGTGAGTATCCCTGCCATTTGGGTTAATAGCCAATTCTCCTTGAGTGTGTAGAGAGAACACAGCGAGGGGGTCAGCACCACGGACAGAGTCTGCTGCCCACCGGGAGCCTGGTCTGGTTTTGGATGCTGTGTCGGCCCCTCAGACAGAGCTCCTGAGAGTGGACCTGCACCCCCCCATCCCAGATGTGGCCCGAAGGACTTGATTTAGTTGGGACAGCCTCCTCCTACAATGGACTCCCGGGATGTAGGAGTTGGGGGGTGGAGGGTCTCTGGACTTTGTCTGCTGTGTAGATGGAGGAAGGTTGGAGTTGACGACTGTTAAGCTCCATCTCTGTCCAAAATGTTATGCCCTGCTCAAATACTCACTTGCCTTCTCCTCAACAGAGGCTCCATTTTCATAATATAAAACAGGTAAATTCTTACATCTATAGAGCCAATTGCAATTGAAAGTACTCTCCACATCCTCGTGTCATCAGACCCTAACTGTGGCACTGTGAGATGGGTGGAGGCAGTACTGGTTTCAGAGATAAGGGATTTGAGCCCCACATTCCTGTCCAAGGCCACTCGGAGGATAGGATGCCGGACCAGAATCAGAATTCAGGTCTAATGCATGGTGCTTCCTGCCATGAAATGTTGAGAAGACAAAGTTGGGGCTGATGGGGAAGCTGGGCTGACACCACTGCCTTCTAACCCTTCACCGTGGGGAGTTTCACATTAGTCATGGAAAGCTGCTGCCAGAGGTCTCTTTCTAAAACACAGATTTCGTCATGTCACTCCTCTGGTTTAAAGCCCTGTAAGGGCTCCCCATGGCCCACAGGATAAAGTAAAAAATTGTAGTAAGATGTTCAAAGCCCTTCAAAGTCTGACCCCAACCTACCTCTCTAGCTTCAGCACCTGACACGCCATCTCAAGCAGCCCAGTTTCCAGTCCCAGGAAATTAGTCACTGTTCTGCAAAAATCTCTTCTGTGGCCCTGGGCCTCTGTATTCTGTGTGCTTCCTTCTGAGAATGCCCTCCCACCCCTTCCCCTGCCTTGGATTGATGATCGGTGAACTCTGACTCATAACCAAAATTCACCACCACAGTTCCATCCCTCTGCAGCTCTTACCTGCTCAGCAGGCAGGGCTCAACTTTCTGCTCTGTGCTTCCACACGGCTTTGCTCAAACCTCAATTAACACAGTTATCACACTATAGCCTAATTATCCGGGCACATTACTTTCTTCTCAACCAAACTGTGAGCACCTCTAGGGCGGGGGCTCTCTGTTTACCCTGCCAGTGCTGAGATGCCAATGTTCACGGGGAATGCTTGTGAAGTGAGAGCCTGGGACCAGGAAAGCAAGTTTACAAAGATGAAATTACAACAGAGAACCCTGGCCTTCGATGAGGTGCCTCTGGGATGCTTAGAGGAATCTGGAATCTGTGAGGCCAACAAGAAAAGATCCAGATGTCACTAGGGACCATTAGCTGTTAGAACTCTCTAACCCGTCCCAGTATTCTGCCCCTTGGGTTGGAGGCCTGTCCTTTATGGGATGGGCTGTTCCCTCCAGTGGTGGACTCAGGTACCCAGTCCTCTAGCAGGTTTATATCAGTAGGGATGAGACTCACCGGGTCATTCTCCTGCTGCTTTGTCTTGACATGAACATAACCAATGTTTGTAGTGAGTTTAGATCTTAGGTTATAGATAAGATTCATCCAATAATTCAACAAACCTTTGCTGAACACTTGCTAAGATCTGAACTCTGCACTGGTGTAGGGGATACTGAGATAAGCAACAGGGCACAGCTTGTTCTACACAGAGGATACCCCAAGGTGAGGAATAGGAATACTCATGACCCACGTGACAGAGGGAGAACGGACAGGGGGTGAGCACGGGGGGGCTAGGTCTAGTTAAAGGGCATTAGGAAAAGCCCCCGTGGGGAGTGACCCGGCACACACAGCAGCTCCTGTCCATTTGGCTGCTTTAAGTTGTTCAAGGACTTCCAGGCTCCTTTAGGAGATGCAGCCTCTTTGATTTGCCCTCGTGATCTACGGCTCCAACCAGACAGTAAGCCAGGAGAAGTCACCTTGTATTTGAGGAGATTCTAAAGACAACACTTGGCTGAGGATGGGAGCAAAAAAGAGAGGAGGTCTTGAGTCCCCACTAGCTCAGTAAACGGCCCCCACTGCCTCTGGGGCCCAGTCCTAATTCCCGTCACTTTAGGAATGTCACACATTAACGCCCTCATCATGACTAGACTCAGCTGCTAATGGGTGTGTAATTTGGGGAATGATGCAAAGTCTGTTAACAATTAGGGCTCCGGGTGTGCCACCAGCTGCAAGAGTGGGCTGCAACCAGGGTGCTCTGCTGCCCTGATGGTCTGCGACACCGCTGCCCCCAAAGACTATGACAACCACTTATATTTGTAGAGCTGTGTTGGACTGTCCCATTGCATATGCATGGGGTTTAACTCTTCCAAATGTCCTTCATGTGTAACTTGCCCCAAGCTGATCCTCACAAAGTCCTCTCAGGTGGGGAGGATATGTGGAATTATTTCCATTTCATGAATGCTGCACCTGAGGCTCAGAAAGGTAAAGCTGGCTGGCCAGAATGAGAGGCCTAGACAGGTTTATTTTCTCATGGCTGACGGTTCAGGCCACTGTTCTCTGTATCAAGATGTTCCTATGAAGAGAGACCCAAAGTTCTCCTCTCTCGATACTTATGCACCTTGATGGAATTGCTTACTTAGTGACTCTTTGGATGCCAGACGGCACATTGAGGGCAGGAACTCTGCCCCTCACATACATCTCTGCACACCCAGAACTCAAGGTACTCCATAAGTAGCTGCAAGTGGATGGTGCTCTAAGGAACGGAAGACTCAGATTCCAGTTCCAGAACTCCCTGACCAGTATTTGGCTATGAGTGCCACCTCTGCTGTGCCCAAACCCCTCCATCTGAAAAATAGAGACGTTGGATTAGACACCCCAAAGAAGTGCCTGACATTTTAGAAAGACGTGGGTCTACATACCCGCTCCTCCATTTATTGCTGGGTAACCTTACGGAGGTTACTTAGTATCCCTAAGCCTCAGCTTCCTCCATCTGAATGACACAGAGAATAAAAATATCCCCCTCCTCCACTGAGTGGTTGTGATAACATAAACAATGTTCACAAATTGCTTAACACAGTGCTTGATACAGTATAAGTGTCTGGCAAATTTTAGCTACAGTTACCTGCAACGACCTTAAAGGAAGGCGCTCCACACCCTATCTTTGAGAAGCCCCACAATTTCATGACCTACACTTTGAATTCTCATTCACCCACTGTGAGCTGGCTCTGTGGGCCGCGGAGATACACGAGTCTCCCAGCTTGCCTCAAGTCCACGACGGAGATAAGCAGCATCCACGGGCAACCTCCTCGTTCTCCCACTTGGCTTCCAAACAGAGCAACTGAACTGCAGAGATTGGAAGGGAGAGGAATAGGGATGCAGAAGAAAGAGGAGGGAGGGAGATGCGAGGCCATATCAGTTTTGCAAAAGAGGATGATTCAAGTAGAATGCGGTACTAATTTAAGTCCCGAAATGACTGATGTATTTTCCATGGTGTTTTATTAATCAGCCTCAGATGGAGCACAATTTGCAAATTTCATGTGGCAGCTATTAAACATTTTCTCCTACGTAAGTAAATGAAAAGGATTTACTAATTCCAGCAGACACTTCATGAATCAGTAATGGGAGTAAGCGCCTAACACAGGCAGACATATAGAAGCTGCTTGGAAGGCAAGGCAGCACTCAGAACACGCTAAATTGATTTAATCCCTCCCACACATCCCAAGCCCCAGAAGACTTGATAAATACTGATGCAGTGGCACAAGGCAGTGACTGTTGGGACAAGAGTCCAGTTAGAGTGCTGGTGCTCCTTTCCTCCCAGAGGGGTGGTTCTGGAGGGACTGACCAGGGCTTGATGCTGGCCCAAGAGGCTGGACCTGGGCCCATCCCCACTTCCAAAGCCCATTCTGCTGCATGGTGCATTTGGGTAGAACTCCCCTTGCACAGAGAAGAGCATGCCTCAGGAAGTCTTCTTTCTTTCCTGCCCTCTCATCTCTCCTAAGCCAACCTTCTGCAAAAATCCCATCCTTAGGGTTGTCTTTTTGTGCCAATAATTATAATGTATACCTCATGCCTTTCAAAGAAGGTTTATTTAATGTGCCATTGATGGCAACTCAATGAGGTCCACAAGCAGGGATTATTCCCTCCATGGGATAAGGAAAGAATCAGAAGCCTAAGGAAGTGAAGTGCTTTGTTCAGGTCATAGGGCTGACGTCGAGGAGAGGCCTTCTGACCCTCTACAGAGGGCAGGAAGCCTAAGACACTAAAACAGAGGCCCCACCCACACACCTGCTAATAGACCTCGACACCCTGGGGATAACAGAGACAGAGCATGAATTTGGCATCCAAGAGGCACAGCTCTGCAACTGACTGGCCAGTCAGGTCTCCTCTCTGGGACTTGGTTTATATACTTGTAAAATGACAGCTTTGGAACTCAGTCCACTCCAGCAGAAAGATCTAAAATAGGATGCATTTTCCTCCCCAGAGGAATATTTTGTTAGGAAGGAACCTGAAGGAAGGAGTAGCCATGGTGGGAAGGAAGGAATCTGGGGACTCTTGAAGGTGCCCAGCAGGGGGGACCAGCTGTCCTGGCAGAATCATCCCGATGCTCTGCAAGCCATGTTGTGGGATGTGATGTGGGTTGCCCGTGTTCTCTTCTGGTTCTTTAGCCTTGATTTCTTTCCTTTCAATTGGAGCCAACTTCATTTTGTGACTTTGCAGGTATTCATTTAGCATCTGCTTTGTGCCAGGCTCTGTGCCAGGCTCCGAGGATGCACAGTAGAACTGGACGGGCTGTTCTGCAGACTCCATGAGAGGAACAGATGTGTTGTGGATAGTACAAAAAGAAGACCTACCTTTAACCCAATTACACTCCACCTCATGCCAGTTCTCATGACTCACATGACAGTTCCCTCTCAAGTTTAACTGCTTTAAATGCAGTGCCTGTGAGCCACCTTTCCCTTCCTTACTCTTCCTGAATGCTGCACTGACAATGCCTCATTTGAGGGTCACCTCCTCTGCAGCACTTGCTCCTGCCACCTCCTGTCCACCAGACTCATGTCCACACCCAGTGCCACAACATGCCTTGCGATTCTCAGTGCAGCATGACAAATCATCCCTCTGTTTGACTGTGAGCCCTTTGGACAGAGCAGGCACGTACCTTGCACATTACCACTGAATCTCCAGGCAGAGAGCATTTCCTGGCCTCAGTAAATGTTTGTTGACTGAATATTTTTTTTCTATGAGGTCTGACAGGAAAATAGACTAAGAAAAGATATCAATACCATCCAGCCTCTGGCACCTATAGTTATAGGAAACATTAAACACAGCCCAGCCCCTAGCCAGATTAACATAAATCCACACACTGAAGACCTATTTATTTCAGTTTCTGTTGTCCAATGCAACATGCCAGGCTTTCAACAAAAAATTGCAAAACATGCCAGAAGGCAATAAAAACACAGTCCGAGGAGACAACGCAATCATCACAACCAGACTCTGATGTGACACAGATGTTAGAATTATCAGACAGGGAATTTAAAGTAAGTATAATCAATACATTAAAGGTGCTAATGGAAAAGGTAGATGACATGCAAGAACAGATCGATAACATCAGCTGAGAGGTGGAAACTCTAAGGAAGAACCAAAAGAAAATGTTAGAGATCAAAAAAAAGAAAAAAATACACGATGTAACAGAACCAAAGAACATCTTCAACATGCTCATTAGTGGACCTGATGCAGCCGAGGCAAGAATTAGTGAGCTTGAAGATAGATTGGAGGAAACTTTCCAAACTGAAATCAAAAAGAAAAAAATAAGTAAATAAAAACAGGACATCCAAGAACTGCAGAACAATATCAAAAGATGCAACATACATGTAATGAGAGTACCAGAAAAGGAAGAAAGCAAGACTAGAGCAGAGGGAATACTTGAAGTACTAGTGATGGAGAGTTCTCCCAAGTTAATGGTAGACACAAAACCACAGGTCCAGGGCTGGCTGGTGAGCTCAGCTGGTCAGAGCGCCGTGCTGTAACATCACGGTCAAGGGTTCGGGTCCCCACACAGCCAGCCGCAAATGAAAACAAAAAGAAGACTGCAGACCCAGGAAGCTGAGATCCAGACACAAAACTATGGCCCAAGCAGGGTAAATGTCCATCCAGAACAGTCAGAGGAGACTTACAGAGACTAGGGCACTGTGGGCTCCCAGCACCTGTGCCAAGTTCGCCCTCATCTGTACAACCACCACATGGCCATAACCCACAGACTATTTGGACAGTTTCCCAGAATTGCTGACTCCAGACTCCATAGTAGTGGGCCCGGTGACTGGGCCACCTTGCTGGGGACGCATCTCACTAGAAGAAAATCTTAGAGGGTGTGCCATCTGTTGGGGTACCTGGTGGTGGCAGAACAGAAACTCTGCTGCTTGAAAGTTTGGTTTACATAGTATGGCTGGCTCAGGCACCAAAGGAGTTTATTGTGCAGATCTGGGGCAGCTCATGAATCATCAGGAAGGCCAAGAAACAGGCAAGAATTAAGGAGCTGTCAGCCAGAAGCACGGTCTAGATCATCCCACCATGCCAGGGCACTGCCGCCACTGCCACTCCCCACAGACAGCCCCCTCGGGGCTGCACTTGGCCTGGTGCCCACGTGGCACAGCCACATGAGGAAGAGGCCTCTCTTGCCCCTGCCCCTGCCCCTGGGGCGTCTGAGGTTACATGCTCATTCCCATCATCCACGTCCACAGAGAAAGGCAGTTCCAGGGCTTTATGACCTTTGTTATTGGAAAGCAGTGTCTGTCCCCTCCAGACTCCTAGGGCGAGGAGCTCCCCAGATATAGGGAGGTGGTTCGGTGCTGGGCAGCCACAGTGGCGTCCTCCCCCCAGGACTCTGAGGAGGGACAGAGCAGGCTGGCCCACGCCTCATCCCCAGCTCACCTTTAGAGCAGCTATGGACCCGGTGAAGCGAATGACCCAATCTAAAGGGAAAGAAAAATCTCGAATCCAAAGTTCGAATCCAAGGCTCACACCATCCCATTGCCAAAACTATCAGAGGAATACCATGCATTTCCCAGCTGCCCGTGTCAACAGCACACAGTCCCGCAACCCCCTTGTCTGATCCGTACAGTCAGCTGGATCAGAGGCTCCCACACGTGCCCTTCTCACGGATGAGGGTGTCGGGGGTGAGAGGCTCGCAGTGGCTGGGCAAACGCCACCTACCTTTTGCTCAGAGCTGTGACCGGTGCTAGTTACGTTTTCATTTTCCCTCACCCTTGAGATGACACATTTCTGGGCTGGGCAGGTGGGGATTGCCACAGGGATGGGGCTTCTGTTCCTACAAGAGGCGGTTCCTTGTTTCATTCAACTTTGTTGGCTGTAATGTTTTGCACATAGAGAGCTCTGCCAAACGCCATCCAGACTCATGCATTATTTACCAGCTAATGTCACAACGGTGCTGTGACGGGCCGGCCTCCTCCCACCCTGGCCCCTCTGTCCCAGGGTGCCGAGAGCTCTGCCAGCTCCACGTGAGCTGCACGCCTGGGTCGGCCTCACCAGCTGTGGCTCTGCTGTCCACCCTGAGCACAGAACGTCTGTGGCCAAAACAGAGTGTAGCTGGCAGGAGAACAAAGACCCGGTTCATCTCAGCTCACCCAGCTAAGATGGAGAATAGACGAAGGGTCTTTGTCATCCACCATTTAAATCCACGCATGCCCTCTGCCCTTCAAAGCTTCTCTTCCCTGAGTCTAACCCCAAATTTCATTGCATCTCCCCTGTTAACTCCTCCCACTGCTGGGAAGGATGATCCGATCTGCTCACTGGCCTGTCCCATGCTCTTCATTGTCATCTTTGTCTGCCTTATTCTGCTGCTCTTTCCTCTTGCACCTGTTCGTAGAGCCGTCCTTAAGTGCAGCTCATACCTGGTTGTGCCCATCCTTTACTCAGTAACCTCTTGCATGGTATGACGTCTAGAAAGAGTTAATGAGGCTCATCTGGGGCATGTGAGGAGCGTCAGGGTGATAACGGGCGACGTATGGAAGAGCGGGCTCAGAGGCGTGGAGCGCAGAGTGGCCGTGCGCAGGGAGAACAGTGTCGGGAACGTCCGTCTGGGAGAGAAGCTTCATTGCGCCGTTTATGGAAATAGGGCCCATTTTGCATGAAATATATCAAATATTGACACATTAGGAAGCCCGTGGGGCAGCTTATTGAGGACGCCATGTGGCTGGAGAAACCACCCTTGAGAGAGGCCTGGGTCAGCTGTCCCAGACAGCTGAGAAGGAACCCTGCCTGTGCAGAACTCTTGAGGCCAGGAGAAGGGAGGTCTCAAAAATAGAAAGTATAGAGGGGGAGAAAGGAGCAATGGAATGACAACATCCTCCCCAACATGGAGACGACCTGAGAATAAACAGGACGAAAACAGGAGCCAGGAAGAGCAGAAACGTCCATCCCTCGACAACAAGCTCTTGGAGTCACGGAAGCCACGTTTGTCATTTTCAAGTGGCCTTGCCTCCTGGGAGAGCTATCGTGGACGTACACTCTGACGAAGGGTAGAAAATACATGTGCGAGGTTCTGGGGGCTTGGGTGGCATTATTCACAGGAGACGTTTCCACATGCCTCCCTTAGAGACTCAGTCCCCCTCACGTTTATAGGTTGAGTCCATTTACAAAAATGCATTTCGTACCTGACTGCAGGAGGTACCTGCATCATCGTCCCTGGCCTTCCAGCTCCTGTCCCTGTCACTGTCCTAAAGCTACAGCGGGCTGGCCTCATTCTCCGCCTTCACAGACCCACGGCCCCTCTGCAGGACCTCCTCAGCTTGACGCACTCCTCTCCCCATCCTCCAGGAACCTTCTTCCAGCTTCCGTCTCCCACTAGAACTCCATTTCCTTAGCTCCTGCCTGGGGGCTCTGCTCGGCTGCTTCTGTCTCTTCCTGGGGGTCTCACCCCTCCAGTGCCTTTGCTCCCACATCTGTGTCCATGGACTTCCTGGCTCCCACAGCTGTTCCTGACCTGCTGTGCCCCATCCTTCACTTAAATGCAGAGCTCTGTGCCCGTGTTGCTTGGAATAACTGAAATAATGCTCATTGTATTTTCTTCCAAACTGACTCTGCCTCAGACTTCCCTGAGGAAGGCGCCATCTGGTTTCCTGCAGCATCTCCACAGCTTGGAATCACCCTTGACCCTGCCTTTGCCCACTCCTGGAGCCCCAGTGAGCATGTGAGCTCCCCTCCTTTCTCAACCCCCACTAATTGGTACCCGTTCTGAGCCGGTTACTGTGCTGGGCTCTGGGACTGAGAGCCAAGTGAGACATGGTCCTTGTCCTGGAGTGAAGCCCCCAGCAGTGCTGCAGTGCCTGGCGTGGGAAGAGCCTGTGCCCCACTTGGGCTGGTTGGCTCCAGCTGACGGTGGCACAGTTTGCTGACCTCTGTCTGCTGGACAGTTACCATCTTCTCCGAGTGTGCTATGCCATGAGAAAAATGTTGGCAAGCTCTGTGAAACCAACTTGGTTTCATTTGGAAGAGGAAGATGTAAACATGAAAGCTAAATTCCATCTTGCCTTTTCTATCTCCAGTTCCAGCTCCCTGGACCAGGGCTCCTCCACTCACACCTGAGTGTCTCCTGGAGTCTCCCTGTTGTCATTCCCACCTTCTGTCCTTGGCACTCCATCGTATCTTCAGTCTGCTGTGCTGGAAGCAAGTCTGGGTGAGGCATCCAGACAGCTGTCAGCTCAGCTCCACCCTGGGGCACCACGGACTCGGATGAGTGGATTCCCAACTCACCTCTGCTCAGTGCACCTCCATCTCCCCTTCCTTTCCAGCCACATCCTGCTCTGCCCACCTGAAAGTCACCCTGCCTACCTGAACGTGGCACCCACTGCCTCCCGCAGCCCTAGGCTTCCCTGCCTTGGTCCCCTCTTTTGCAGTTCTACCCATGGGGAACTTCTGTCTGCCTCATTTCTGCCCCAAAACACTTTTAGTCTTTCAAGAGTCACATCAGGAGGCTGAGGCGTTTTTATGCAGAGGGCACCTTGAGTGCCTTTCCATAATCTCCCAGAGTTCCTGAGGCAGGGTACGTTCCATGCACCCCCACAAAGGGTTGCACGGTGTCAATGGGAACAATTATGGTGAAGAAGATCGTGGCAGTGGTGATGAGGGCAGTGACAGTGGCAGTTATGACAGTGATGATGGGATGACAATGGCGATGATGGTGATGGTGGTGGTGGTGGTGGTGATGATGGCAGTGATGGCGATGGTAATGTTGGTGGTGATGATGGCAGTGACAGTGGCAGTTATGACAGTGATGATGGGATGACAATGGCAGTGATGATGGCGATGATGGTGATGGTGGTGGTGATGATGGCAGTGACAGTGGCAGTTATGACAGTGATGATGGGATGACAATGGCAGTGATGATGGTGGTGGTGGTGGTGATGGCAATGATGGTGATGATGGTTATTATGGTGATGATGATGGTGGTGGTGATGGTAGTGGCGGTGATGACAATGGTGATGATGGTGATGGTCATAATGATGATGACAGTGATGGTGATGGTGGTGATAATGGCGATACTGGTGATGATGGGGATGATGGCAGTGGTGGTGACAGCAGCGGTGACGATAAGGAGCAGCATCTGCTGTGTCTGCAGAGCCAGACCTTGCCCACCCTTCTGGAAAGCGCATATGTTAACGTTCTTGGAGACCTCCTGAAGGAGCAAGAGCACATCAGGGGATTAATAGCCACAAATAAGATACACTCTCCTCCTCAAACAGCATCTAATCATCTCATTAAGAGAGGACCAAGATGGAGGGTTGACTAATTGCAAACAGCTTTTCCCTCCTCTCCTCTCTTCCCCACGCCTCCCCCCCACTCACTCACACACGGGCACTCTGCCTTCCATCCACTCTAACCACAGGCAAAGGATAATGACTCATAGGAAATTGCCAAGCAGTTAAGGCAGTGCTCCTGGAATTAGGGGGAATTCGACGAGAACCCAGCTGGGGGCTGAACAGAGGAGGAGTCTCCAGCGGCTGCTCCCACACCTGGCGTTTGCTGCAGCGCCTGTGCTCTGAAGCTGCAGACGGCACTGAGGGAGCCGGATCTCTTTCTTGGACGATAAGATGAGCATTCTGAGAGACAAGGCTGGGGAGAACTGGGGACCCCGTGGCCCTCTCCACAGGAGGTCCAAGCCGTGGGTGCAGAGCCATTGCAGCCGTGCAGCTGTGGAGATGTCCACTCAGAGTCATCTCTCACTGTACCTGTGTCCTGTGCCCTATGGCCCTGAAGAGGTAGCCTATGACTGAAGGGGTTCCTAGATCAGTGAGGACTTGGTTTGTGGCTGGCAGCACCCTGGAGCTGATGGCTTTGTGGAGAACAACACCATCCTGGGCTGTGTGCCCCTGTCCCCAGGCCTGGCCACTCTCACTGCAGCAGCAGCCAGTTTCCCGCAGGGACCTTCTCAGCACGCTGGCTCAGCTGCTCGGAAGACCTCGTGTCTTCCACCCTGGCATAATGGGTTGAATTGGGTCCCCCCAGAATCCATATTTTGAGATGCTATATATAACCCCTATATTTGAGATGCTAACCCCATTCTGAGAATGTAACCTTATTTAGAAAGAGGGCCGTTGCAGATATAATTAGTTAACTTAAGATGAGGTCATTAGGGTGGGCCCTCATCCAATATGACTGGTGTCCTCATAAAAAGTGGAAATTTGGAGACAGATACACACAGGTAAGATGCCTCGTGAAGATAGACAGTCATCTGCAAGCCAAGGAGAGAGGCCTGGGACAGATTCTTCCCTCACGTGCCTCAGAAGGAACCCACCCTGCTGACACCTCGACTTCAGACTTCCAGCCTCCAGAGCTGTGAGACCCCCCCGGCACGTGGCCCTCTGATACAGCAGCCCCAGGATTCCCCCATGCCTGGACGTGGGCACGTGTGCAGATTCCTGCCAGGCACTCAGGGATGCGTGACCCAGGACAGTGAGGGAGCTCACAGAGTGCTGCAGAAACACTCCCCTCCAAGCCTGCAGAAGGCACATTCCCGGGCCTCTCCCAGGTCCCAGCTGACAGAACTCCAGTTGTGCACAGAGGAAACTGGCTCAGGAACACCCCTTGTGTTGCTGTTCCTTCTCTCCATGTGCCTGGCTCCTGGTCACCCACTCCTGTCCCTGAGAAGGACATCTCAGAAAACTGGTTTCAGGCCCTGCTTTCCAGGGACACACCAGCTGTGACGTGCACACTGTCACAGAAAAGGGAGCCCACCTCATGACCTTGTCAGTTCAAGGAGTGAAAGAAAAGGGGGCTTCGACTGCAAGCTGCTGTGGGGTCACGTGGCCTCAGAGACATGTCGCGTTTCTGTCTGTTGTGGCTGTGGGGCTGTGATGACTAGTCCTTTGTGTCCTGCTGGTGGCAGATGCTTAGGATATATGGGCCAGGCGGCGACCAGGATGTGTGGTCATGTGGCTTTGCAGTAGCTCCCTGAAGGCTCTCCATGCGGGGGGCTGAAGAAAAGCCCCCTGTGTCCCTCTGGTGCCTGGATTCGAGCCTCGGTGGGGACGCGCCCATGAAATGAGAAGAAAAGAAGGTTTTCTGGTCAGTTTGGGGTAACTTTGACTTAGGGGTGGGAGACAGTTTCCGGCATTAAATCATGTAGACAAATTCGATGTATTCTTGTTGCTGAAAACATATTGATTTGACTCTGATACTTGACAGATTGTACAATGCACCACTGATTTAATAACAGCTTGTTGAGGGCGAATGAGAAACACTACATTTAATACACACACAAAACTTTTCAGGACAGAGCCTCCATCCCCTACTGCATCTTCTGAACAGCAAAGCTGGGGTCAGTTTTTCTTCACAGTCAGAGTCTCAGGCGTCTTCCTGGGCTCTTCTGTCAATGGCGGTTACTCATGGCATTAGGTGATAGGTGGCTTTTAATACAGACTTAACTTTCTTGGCACATTAAGGCATTATGAGGCAATCTGGTATGTATGGAAGATTACTAGGGTTTCTCCTAAATCTCACATTTGGTTAAAATTAAGTCCTCTTTTTTCTCCATTGAAAAAGTGCTGCACATGAACACACAGCGACCAAATGATAGTCCTTGAGGGTGGAGGCAGCGGGGGTCTGAAATCCTGCTTAATAATGATCTGTGGCAATGTGACAGATAACCACAAACACAGTGGCTTAAAACAACACAGACATATCATCTCACAGCTTCCGTGGGTCAGAAATCTGGGCACAGGGTAGGTGGGTGCTCTGCTCAGGGTCTCACAAGTCTGCAGTGACGGTGTCAGCCAGACTGTGGTCTGCCTCGACTCGAGGTCCTCTTTCAGGCTCACTCATGTGGTTGGCACAATTTGGCTCCTTGTGGTTGTAGGACTAAGGTCCCCTGTGGTGCCTCCAGGGACAGCTGACACCAGGGCACCTCCTTCCCTCCAGGCTGGCAGGAGAGGCTCCCTCCGTGTGCCACACTGAAGTCTTGTGTAAGGTACCATAGTCATGGGAGTGACATCCCCACCATCTGCTGTGCCACAGAACCCAATCAGGTGCTTGATGGATTATCCCATTATATTTGCATTCCTGTCCACACTCAAGGGGAGAGGATTCTGCAGAGTGACTAGACAGAGGGGAGACAGGATCTCGGAGGCCATCCTATAATTCTGCCAGCCACACTCCCCTTCCCTCCTGCCAAGCTCTCTGGGGTGGGAGCAAGCTGGGGGGTTGTACACATTCTTTCTGCTATTCGCACCCTCAGAGTCCTCGTGGTGGTGGCCCAGCCAAGGGTTGGTGTGAGGAGGGTAGGATGCCCAGGTCACCTCCTTGGCCTCAGGACACAGGCTGGACATCCCCAACCCTGGATCATATGACCAGCGTCCTCTGAAGGCAGGAGGTAGAAGATGGATAGGGATGGCTTTTCTATTCCTGCACAAAGACTTCAACCACGGGTCATAGAGTCACGCTGTGCCTTCTTCCCCAGCTCCCTGAAGCCGATTCCCCACCAGGAGCGTGAGAGTTGTAGCCATAAATGGCCACTAACCGAGTGCCTGAAATGCAATTCTCTAACCTTCAGAGACATGATTCACTATTACAGGCAGCGACGGCCGTGTGAAGTGAGAGAGAGGTCGTTCTGTACAGCCACGGTGAAAGACCATCGGGCAGAGTCTTACGAAGCTGAACATAGCCTTACTGTATAATCAACCACACCCATAGGTATTTACCCAACTGATTTAAAAACATATTCACACAAAAATCTGCATGTGGATGCTCATAGCAGCTTTTTATTATAATCACCAAAAATACGTTATTTAATAGGTGAGTGAGTGAACAGACTAGCACATGCACACAGTGGAATACTATTCAGCAATGAAAAGGAAGGAGTTATTGAGCCTTGAAAAGACAAAGATGAATCTTAAGCACATTGTTATGTGAAAGAAGTCAGTCTAAAAAGGCTGCACACTGTCTGATTCCATTTAGTTGGCATTCTGGAAAAGGCAAAGCTGTAGACACACTTCACAGACGAGTGGTTGCCGGGGGCTTGCAGAGGTTTGCCCAGGTGAAGAACAGGGGATTTCTCAGGGTGGTGAAGTGATTCTGGGTGATCCCGTAATGGTGGTTAGATGACACTTTGCATCTGTCAAAACCCACAGAAATTTTCAGCACCAAGATTGAATGATAACATATGCAAATTTTTTAAATATTTAAGAGTTCGAGGTGTCTCAGAATGAAATGAAAATTGTGTCACAGTGGTCTAACTACGTTACAAATGTATGAAGCGACATCACTGAAGAGGCTGAGGAGAGAGGCGTGGACCTAAGTAACTTTGGAATTGACCGTGTCTACAGGACTAAAGACAGAAGGAACTGCACAGAAGTACTGTGCTCTAGTTAAAACATTGTTTCCCACATGGATATGGTTTAACAATTACGAGACTACTACACACATATCCTTGAGCAATTCAGTAAACACATGCAGGTGGTGGGAGCCAGGTTTGTCACCGCTGAAGTGGGAGTTCACAGAAAAACTAGAGGAGGAGGCTAGAATGATCCATGTGGTAAGGGATTAGTGTTGGGGACATCAGTATAAAATCATGATTAATAGAGACGCAGATACATGTGGAACTATTTATAGATATGTGTACAGACATGGGTTAGGAGACACACCTGGATCCACTGCTCTGTGAGCTGAGACCTAGCAGCAGTGACACCCCAGTAGCAATGAGCACACTCGGTGCCCAGAGGTTGGTCTCTAAAACCATTCTCCAATTAAAAGAACCTGGGCTCCCTGGAGAAATGGCTGAATCTAGGGCTGGGGGCAGGAAACATATGAGGTGAGTCTGGAGCACCTCATAGTGCCAGAAAGTAAGTGAGTGCTCAAACAAAAACACAATGACGGTGTGTGTCCAAAAGACACAGAAGCCAACCAAATGAATTCCCTATGTCCAAAGCTGGAACAATTTGAGCAAACTGTGGTAAACAATGTAGTAGTGGATTATAACCCAGAGTGCAAAATAAATACCAACAAGTCCATATAGATATAAATGATTGAAAATACAAATAAACAGGGAAGAACAGGCAAAGCTCCCACGCCAAAGAATCCCACATAATTTATGAAGATCTTCTACCCTCGAGGAGCTGGAGCATAGCTCCCCACGGCTCAGTGTGGGCTGCTCAGGGTCACCTCCCTCCAAAGAGTGCAGAGCGAGCGTGTGGGGGTGGGCAAGGAACCGCAGTGCAGAAATGCCAACAAACAGCACTTGGTGAGGTGGTCCAGGTCCACACCATCGGCCTTAAGTCGTGTTGACAGCATGCACCTGTTATGGTCTAAATACCTGCGCAACCCACATTCATGTGCCGAAACCTTAACACCAATGTGACGGTATTAGAAGGCAGGGCCTTGGGAAGTGGTGAGGTTTGAGGACGCAGCCCTCATAAATGGGATTAGTGCCCTATGGTGACACCCCAGGGAGCTAGCTAGTCCCTTCCACCATGTGAGGACACAGCTAAAAGTTGCCATCTATGAGAAAGTGGGTCCTCACTAGACACCAAATTTGCTGGCACCTCGATCTTGGACTTTCCAGCCTCTGAAACTGTGAGAAATACATTCGTGTCATTTATCAGCTACCCAGTTTATGGTATTTTGTGATAGCAGCCCGAACAGCCTGAGACAGTGCCCTTGACACAGGTGCTGGGAAGGGCTGTACCTGTGTGCACTTTCTCTCCAAACCCATAATCACAAGAAAAACGTCACACAAACCCCAATAGAAGGACATTCTACAAAACACCTGACCAGTACTTCTCACAACTGTCAAGGTCATCAAAAACAAAGACAGTCTGAGAAACTGTCACAGCTGAGAAGAGTCTGAGACAGGATGACTAACTGTCTTGTGGGATCCTGGATGTGGTTCTGGAACAGAAAAAGGTTAAAAAGGGTGGAAATCTTAATAAAGTATGGACTTCAGTTAATAATAATGTATTAATTGTGACAAATTCGTGATGCTAATATGAGATGTTAATAATAGGGTAAACCAAGTTTGGGGTGTCTGGCAACTCAGTAATATTGCCGCAACTTTTTTATAAATCTAACAGTATTTTAAATCTAAAAGTTTAAACACATTCATGCACTGCTCCAGGACAGACGCTGTACCCAGCGTCAGGCAGGCCTTCCCCTGCGTGGGTAACGATGCCACCTCCCGGAAAGTCCCAGACCGCAAGCACACAGCAGGTGTCTTCATGGCCCCATTCCTCCTTCGTATCGACACTGGCAGGGCCTGGGATTGGCTTTTTGGGGGGAAGGATCATGTCTGGGTTAAAAACTTCCCAGTTTGTTTTTCCTGGTTGGCTTGACGCAGAATTAGTCCCATAGGCCCAAATCCATTCTCACAGGTGCTCACGGCTCACTTCACGTCTGGTGGGAAGCAACCCTGTCCCAGGCCCTCCCCTGACCCCCTGTCCCAGAGAGAATCCACAAATGCTGCCTTCAGGGGCTGTTGTGAGGATTTAGTGAAAGGGCGTGTGTGGCTCACCTGGCACATAATGGGTCTACAGCCAGCAATGTGACTCTTTAGATGATTGTGTCTCCAGCATCTCAACCCAAGCTGTCTCCAAGCCCTCCGTGTGGCAGGCAGGGATGTGCCACCTTTCTTAGGACCAGCAGCCTCTCTAATGACTCAGTACTTCCAGAGTGAGTCACACATGTGGAAGGAGCAGGACCTGGGATTGAAGATTGGGCAGTCGGGGCGGGCAAAGATTTTTTAAATAAGATACACAAAAAACTAACCAAAAGAGAAACGTTGTTAAGTCGGACTCTAAAATTAAGAACTCTGTTCATCGAGGGGCACCTTATCAGAGCAAAAAGGTCAGCCAGACCCTGGAAGAAGATGGTCACAATGTACATACCTGACAATCTGGGACACAGAAAGAAACCCTGCAAATCAATAAGGAAAAGACAGATGACCCATTTTTTAAAAAAAAAGAGGCTAAGGACTTAAACAGGAATGTCACAAACATTATTAATTAGCCATATGAAAATGTGTTTAATGTCATAAGCAAATTAAAACCAGAGTGAGGTATCACTGCACCCCTATTAGAACGGCTAAAATTGAGAAGTCAGACCAAACCGAGAGCTGGCCCCTACGCGCTGAAGGTCGCACACGCTCACTGCCCGAGGCACTGTGCACTGGCGTAGCCCCGCTGGAAGCCCCTTTGGCCAGATGTACCGAAGTGAAACACACCCGTCCCAGGACCTAGCAATCCCAGGAGAAGCGAGTCTGCGTGTCCATGGAAAAGGCGTGTGTGAGAATGTTCGGAGTAGCTATGATTTCATCAACACAGTTCATCCAGCAGGTTTGCACGGAGAGCCAGGCTCGATGCGAGAATGTAGGCATACAGAGATAAATATGTCCAGGTCCTCACCCTCCACGTGGTCCAGAGGGAAACAGGAATTGTGAAGGTGTGGGGGCTGTGTGGTCAGAGAGGAACAGCCCGACCAGGCTCAGGAGGCTGCAGGGAGCTTTCCCCAGAGTTGGCAATATGCTGGCTGTGGGTGGGTGCAGGAGGGGCTCTGGGCAGAGGGAAGCCTGGACGAGGGGCTACACGGGGAGGGGAGCAGGAGGGAAGGCCATGGGAAAGCTGCTCACCGCCCTCAGGAGCCTCTAGCCAGCACAGGGACTCCATGCCACCTGGGGGGGATGGAATTAACCAGAACAGACAGGCAGAAATGGAGAGAAGACATTGTTTTATGTGACAGTCTTGTGGTTTTGCATGTGCACCATGGAAACTGGCAGATGCTATGCCTAAGGGCCTTCTCCCTTCCCGCCCCCCTCCTGGAAATGGTTGTTAAGCATTTGCCAGCACCCCACTGGGTCCGTGTGGCATTTGTACCACAGGATGTCCACTCACTCCTGTAAGGCAGGATCCCTAGGTGAGCCTACTCCCCAAATATCAGGCCCTTTACGTATGAGCCACAGGCTGCCAAACTGCCTGATGGTAGCCTGGGTGAGAGGGGCCATTGGAAAGACACCTTCAGGCTTGTTCTGCTCTCCAGGGGCCACCATAGTGTAACAGGCTGAGAGCACACAGCCTCAGCGCACTGGTTAGGGCGCTCCTTACCAACCCTAGTCACCAACCAGCACCCCACAGCCCTGGAACTGGGATGGGCCACACAGAGCCAGTTTCCCATAGGAGGGACAGAGTCCAGTGCCTTGTGCTGGATTCTCCGGGACTATCGTCTTATACCTCATTTCCTTCCAGGTCCATCAGAGGAGCATGGGGGGCTGGGGGGGACCTCCCAAGTGAGAGCAGGACTGAGCCTGTCCCGTGGCTCCAAAGGAGCAGATGTCAGAAGGACAAGCCTCAGAGAAGAAAGACCCTCAAAATCTTATCTCCATGCTCCGCTCCCTGGTGCAGCGGCCATAAAAATTGTTTTGGGTCACAGAGAGTTTGGAGAATCAGATGAGGTCTATGGGCCCTCTCCAGAAAAACTCACAGATGCACACACACACACACACACATGCACACATGCACTCACAATTTTCCTATGATTCCTGTGATTTCTAGGGTTCATGGACCACCCACTGCAATCAAAGTCCATGGAACCATGTCAAAAACCTTCGCATCAGCACGTGTCATTAATAGCAAAGAATAAATGACTGAAAAGATAAAATTAGATGTCTACCTCATCACAAATACAAAAATAAATTCCAGATGGACGGAAGACCTAAATGTGAAACGCTAAACTGTGAAATGTTTAAAAAAAGCACAAGAGGATGTTTTCATCGCATCTTGGTGGGAACAAGACAATAAACGCACAAATCAGAAAAAGCGAAATGACCCAGTAGAGAAGTAGACAGAGGACAGGAATGGGCAATTCGCAAGCGAGGAAACCCAGATGGCCCACAAAGACGTGGGAAGGTGCTTGTCCCCACCGGTAACCAGAGAAAAGCAAAAGAAAGCCACAGCGACACACCACTCCACATCCATCAATTGCCAAACGCGGGTGAGTCTGACAACACCCAACACTGGCAGAGTGTGGAGAAACAGGAGCCCTTCCATGTCACTAGTAGGCGGGAAAATGGCTAGAACCACACTGAAGAACAATTTGGCAATTCCTACAGAAGTTGACATTGCCACACAGCCCGGCAAGTCCACTTTCAGGGGATTTCCACAGCCATTCCTGCGTGTGTGCGAGTGTTCAAGCTTCATCGTAGAGTATTATTCACAGTAGCAAAAATGTCAGCAAAGAAAAGTCTCTGATCAGGCAATGGATAAACGTTTGTTCTTCGCACCATGAAATATTCAATAGTAGTTAAAACAAGTAAACTACATTTGCCTCTATCAGCGTGGGTAAGTGTCCAAAACATAACATTGAGTGAAAAAGGAAAAAACAAGTACCGACGGGACATGCACAGGCTCACACCACCAGGTGCTTCGTCGTGATGCACAACGCAGCCGTCTACACTGCTGGCGAGTGTGCACTGGCTTCAGAGCAGCCTTGGCCTGAGGAGAGGAGGGCAGGCACGTGACGGGGGGCACCCACATCTGCAAGGGGGTCTTTGTTTTGTCTTTTTAGGAGAAACTGAAAGCAAGTATGCTTAACTGCTAACACCTGTTTATACTGGGTAGCATTTACGTAAGTGTCAGTACTATGTTTTGTACTTTTCTGCATGTTGGAAATCTTTCACAGATTTTTTTTTTAACTTTTTAAAACAGCAAATGATTGCTAAAGTATCCGGGTTTCCCTCCCTCTGCTCTGTGGTTTATCCGCCCAGGCTGGACACAGCAGTACATGGACTGCCCAAGCAGGCCGGGCCACGCCTGGAGCAGGTGAGTCCACAGGAGGCAAGCGGTCACAGGAGGAGGAGGGGGTCCTCTGGGTGGTCAGCAAGGCCCCATCTGGGCCCCAGCTTCATAGATCCAGTCCCTGTCTACACCTGGAGCCAGAAAGAAGCAGAAAATGGGATCGGGGCCCTTTGCCCAACCCTTTCCTAACAATTCCGTCTCCCAGGGTCTGCATCCCACTCCTCTGTGATTTGCCCACATTTTTGGAAGGAATTTCTGTGACTGGGTTATGACAAGTGTCCTGAAGGAAATAGAGGGTGCTGTGGAGGTAAAAGGTAAACAGGGTAGATTTCTATGAGGATCTGACATCTGAGCTGAGAACTGAAGAAAAGAAAGCAATTTGGGAATTTTTTTTTCAGGCAGAGAAAAAAATAAATCGCAAAGACTCCTGAATCAGGAAAGGATTTGGTGAGCTCCAGATCCCATAGGAGCCCAGTGTGGCTGGAGCATAATCAGGGTTGGAGGGATTGGAAATAATGTAGAAGAGACAGGCTGAGCCCTGATCCTCATCACTGCCTGTCCCCTAATTTTTCACATGCTGACTCCTGACCCCAGTCACACACTGAGCCATGGTCACAGACTGAGACTTGACCCTGGCACACACTGAACTTTGATCCTTGTAACAAACCAAACTCTGATCCCCGGTCACAGAGCGAGCCCTGATCTCTGGTCAGACTTGCCCCTGATCCCTAGTCATGGGCTGAGCCTTGATTCCTGGCCAGAGACTGAGCTCTGATCTCTGGGCACAGAAGTTTTCCTGACCACTAGTCATGGACTGAGCCTAAGATCTTAGTCACATACTGAGCCTTTCTTGTAACTGGCTACAACATGCTGCTTTTGGGGGGGAAAGGTCAGAAAGAGGACTGTAGGTGGCTCTGCAGCGGGAGACTCCACCCTAAGCGTTCGGACAGTGGCCACACCTGGCCTGTCCTCTTGCACGTGGCACAGCCCCCCGTTAGCAGGTGCATAAATCATGGAGAAGGGCCAGGACAGCAACATGAGGAGGTGGCATCCATGTGCCTCTGCAAAGCCACATTTGGTCCATGATGCAATGCTAATTGCTCTCAGTGATGCCTGGTGCTTTGTTAAAAATTTTTAATGTTGATTTTATTGAAAAACAGAAATAGCACAACATATGCTCTGAGCATCTTCAGTGCTAACTGGCACCTTGGCTGGGCCCCCTTTACAGTCCTTCTTGAGAACCTGCAGGGGGCTGACCAAGACACAGAACTCAGAGGACTTGCTCTCCTGACATGTTCCTGAGGTTCACACGGTGCCAGTGCCTGGAGGGGAGCGTGCTCTGCACACAGCCTGCAGCGACGACCCGCAGGAGGTCCACGTGCCGTGTCTCTGGGCGGGGTGATGCTCTCTGGGAGCCTTTAGTTTATCTGTCCAGGGGTGCAGGCACGGGGACAATGGTGATGGCCTCCACTGTCATGACGATGGGGCGGTGCTCATGGCTGTGATGCATGGGCGTCCCTTTGTAAATAACATGCCTGAATTTTATTCCAGGGCAGATGCCTGCTGTGAACGGACCAGAGCAAGGCCACCCAGGAAGCCCTGGAAAGCCAGCAGGACGGAGCACTGAGCAGCCCCTCCTCTCCCTGGCTCAGGCCCTTAGAGCCCAGGCCTGCTAGGAGCCCAGCCGTGCTCTGGGATCCAGGCTCACTCGCCCCGGGGCTGGTTCTGCAGGCCAAGTGCCTGCGTCAGCTCCCTGCATCCCCACCGTGCACGGTTGAGTCCGGACCAGGAGGGGTGTCCGGGAGTCTGTGGCCGCTCCCGCTCGTCTACTCCCTCCCCAGCACACTCGCCGAGAGTCCTTCTGACGCAGTGGCCATCTCTCCCTCTCTCTCTGTCTCTGTCTCTCTGTCTCTGTCTCTCTGTCTCCATCTCTCTCTTTATTTCTCCGTCTTTGTCTCTCTATATATATCTCTGTCACTCTGTCTCTCCCTCTCTCTGTCTCTGCCTCTGCCTCTCTCTCTCTATCTCTCCCTGTCCCTGTCTCTCTCTCTCTATCTCTCTTTGTCTCTCTCTCTGCTTCTCTCTGTCTCTCTCTGTCTCTGTCTGTTTTTGTCTCTCTCTCTATCCCTGTCTCTGTCTCTATCTCTGTCCATGTCTCTCTGTCTGTCTCTGTCTCTTTGTCTCTGTCTCTCTGCCTGTCTGTCTGTCTGTCTCTGTCTTTCTGTCTCTGTCTCTGTCTGTCTCTCTGTCTCTGTCTGTCTCTGCCTCTCTGTCTCTGCCTCTCTCTGTTTCTCTCTATCCCTGTCTCTCTCTATCTCTGTCCCTGTCTCTCTCTCTGTCTGTCTCTGTCTCTCTGTCTCTCTGTCTGTCTCTGTCTGTCTCTGTCTCTGCCTCTCTGTCTCTCTCTCTGCCTCTGTCTCTCTCTGTCAGTCTCTGTCTCTGTCTCTCTGTCTGTCTCTGTCTCTCTGTCTGTCTCTGTCTCTCTCTGTCTCTGTCTCTCTGTCTGTCTCTGTCTCTCTCTGTCTCTGTCTGTCTCTCTGTCTGTCTCTGTTTCTCTCTATCCCTGTCTCTCTCTATCTCTGTCCCTGTCTCTCTCTCTGTCTGTCTCTGTCTCTCTGTCTCTCTGTCTGTCTCTGTCTGTCTCTGTCTCTGCCTCTCTCTGTCTCTTTCTCTGTCTGTCTCTGTCTCTCTCTGTCTCTGTCAGTCTCTCTGTCTGTCTCTGTCTCTCTCTGTCCCTGTCTCTCTGTCTCTGTCTCTGTCTCTATCTCTGTCTCTGCCTCTCTCTGTTTCTCTCTGTCCCTGTCTCTCTCTATCTCTGTTCCTGTCTCTCTCTCTGTCTCTGTCTCTCTGTCTCTCTGTCTGTCTCTGTCTGTCTCTGTCTCTCTCTGTCTCTGTCTGTCTCTCTGTCTGTCTCTGTCTCTCTCTGTCCCTGTCTCTCTCTCTGTCTGTCTCTCTGTCTGTCTCTGTCTCTCTGTCTGTCCCTGTCTCTCTCTGTCTCTGTCTGTCTCTCTGTCTGTCTCTGTCTCTCTCTGTCCCTGTCTCTCTCTCTGTCTGTCTCTCTGTCTGTCTCTGTCTCTCTGTCTCTGTCTCTGTCTCTCTGTCTGTCTCTGTCCCTCCATGTCCATCTACCTATCTTTTCACTCGCTCCCCTCCCATAGGCTCGGTGCTGTTCCAGGAGGGGGTGACAGCAGCAGAAGAGAAGGAGGAGGTGCCTGGCCTCGCAGACCTTGCCCTCTGTCAGGGGAGACAGGAGGACCCAGCGGTGGCGAGCGCCCCTTCCGAGGGGATGCTTCAGCCCCAGGCAGTGCAGGTCGGCTGCGGCCGGGCGGCCTCTCTGGCTGGTTTGTAGGAGTCAAGAGCTGAGGCGCTCCAGGCAGAGGGACAAGGTGCCAAGGCCGGCAGGGCTCGGGGACCTGGGCTGGAGGGCAATGGAGGGGAGGGAAGGCAGCGGGCAGGGGCACTGGCTCTGGCATAGGCGGGAGAGCAGCAGAGCACACTGAGCCTCCTGCAGAGCCAGGAGGACACAGGCAACAGTGGCAGGACACGGCATGGGCTCCAGAGGGTCACCTGGCCTGTGTGGACAGTGGGGCTGCAGGAACCGTAGTGAAGCAGGTTTGACTTCCAGTGCCACCGCTGCTGAGCCATGTGACGGGGACGCAGAGCTGACTCCACGTGGCTACGGTGCTCCATCTTCGTCCTGGCTGCACAGGGGTGCTGTGTGGGGCTGGTGCCCATGAACTGCTAGGCACGGTCACCTACCTCTCCCCAGTGCCTGCGACCACCTGAAACCCTTCACATCTGACTTCTGACCCCCACTCAGCCAAACCAGCCTCAGTCCTGTCACTCATTGGTGGATCAGGCTCCGGGCGTGGCCTCCACCCCTGTCCTGGGAGGAACCTTGAAGGTGGTGACTGGTGACCCCTTTTCTTTGGCCCTGCTGCCTCCGCTCCTTTGCCCTTTTCCGTGGGCTCGGGGCAGCTCTCCTGAGGCTCCATCCATGGGCTCCTGCCATCCATCCCCACAGCCTCCCTCACACCCACCTCACCCTCCAGCCTTCGGGCCTTTGAGCTTCGACGCACTCCGTGTGCTCTGCGCCCTCCCCCAGGCCCTTGCCCACACCGTCCCTCTGCCAGGAGTGCCCTTCCCTTCCCTGTGATGCTGGTGAGTCCTACCCACTCCTGCAGAGCCCCTACATGCTGCCTCCTCTGAGAAGCCTCCCCCACTTTGTCGTCCAGACTTGTGCCACGTCTGCTGTAAGACAGTCTGCCCTGGAGGCACAACCGGATGGCCCCTCCTCCACTTGCAGACGGGGAGGCACTATGTTCTCTCTTGCTCTCTCTGCCAACCACAGTGCCCGATGCACAGTCAGGACCAGCAAACCTTTGGCAAAGATATGACTGGCTGAACGAATTAATTGGTGTGAGTGGTGCTCAGGCTGTGCCTATGTTTGTAGGCTGAGGACTACGAGGCAGAGGGACCCACTGGCCGCACGTGGGCATCTCCCATGGGCAGGACCCAGGCCTTCCCTGGCCCAGGGGTGATGCACCCAGAATCTGGCTTTGCAGCCTCGAGGAGGCACAGAGTTGCCAAGGACCAATGCTCCCTCCTGCAAAACGGAGGCATCATCCAGCTGCTGGCATCACGATAGTGATACTGATCCCAGGACGCGTGTCAAGAGTAACCACCAGCGGTACTGAGAGTCTGCTCTGAGCCAAGCCCTGAGCTATGACCCATCCGCATCCATTATCTTATTTCAGTACCTGCCACGTGGAGGCCAAAGAACTTCTAAAATCTGAATAAATCTCCTGATGACCTTCACTGTGGACTCTGAAAATTGCGGACGCCTGTGCCTCCCACGTTATAGCTCCAGCTTCTGGCAGGGCACCAGGCAGAAGCCCTCTGCTCCATGCACCCTCTCCTGCTGCCCTCACCCTCGGTGGTGCTGCTTCTGATGGGGCCTGACAGCTGGGCTGGGAAGCCAAGCCTGCCAGGGCCGTAAACATGCCAGGCTGCTCCCCTGCTGCCGTGCAGGCCTGAGCACTCATGTCTTCCCTCCTTAAGAGCCACTTCCTGGGGCCAGATGCAGCCGTAAAACACCACCCCTCTGAGTGCCGCGTGACAGAATGATTCCCCATCTCCACCAGTTTGTTGGCATCTCAGCCCTTTGGGGGTGACCTGCGTGGTGGTGCAGGCCCAGGCCTACCTGGGGAGCTGGGGGCGGGCAGCTTTCCCGTACACCCAGGACCGCTGGGGTGGTCGGGCAGGGGGCCGCAGGGAGAGGGCAGGACCAGAGCTCTGCAACCTCAGCACTCCATGCTGACCTGCCCAGGGAAATTCTGCACGGAGCCGAATTCGGGCCGGTGAATGAGCCCACTGAGTCCCACACCAGTCACAGACAGCCCAGGGGGAGACGGAAAGGCCTCGTTTAATCGGAAACACCTGCTCTTCAATGTCGGCCTGCGCGGGCCTTGGAGAGGGAATCAGAGAGCCCAGTGCCAAGCGTAACTCTCAAGCAGCCGCTTCTCCCAACTCATGCCCTCCCCATTCTCCGCTCCAGCGACGTGTCACCTGGTGGAGAGAATGGGGTGGGGAGGACCCAGGGGGTGTCCAGTGGTCCCCTTCAGCCTCTGAAGGGGCAGCCTCCTCTGCAGAACGAGGTCCGGGCACGTGCAGGGAACCCGCCAGCTGCAGGGCAGTGCATCTGCGGGGAGGAGCCCCTGCCTTTGGAACTGCAGCAGCAGAAGACCAGGACTTCTGGGCCTGACCCCAGTGCCCTTGGAGCCTAGAGCTCAAGCTCAGCGGTGGCACCGAGACCTCCTTTGTCCTGCCCTGGACGGGAGATAGAATGAGGACCGAGGGCTCAGGTGCGTCCCACACTTGGGACTTGGCAAACCTCAGCCGCAGCTCCTGGTCAATGCCCCCGCCCGCCCCAGACCTTCCCTCTCCGCTCACGTGGCTCACAATGTGCTCCTGTTGCCCGTCCACGGGGTGGAGCTCAGAACTGGCCATGACCTTCTAGGTAGGACTGACCACTGCCAAGGACAGAGCCATTGCCTTGGTTATGAGTGCAGGCTGTGCTGCCTGCCGATCGCACCATGACCCCACACGAAGCTTACGACTAATCACCATCTCCTCGTGGGCAGTCCCGGGCCAGTGGTGGAGGTTAGTGTCATACGCTCCAGACCTCCCTCAGGTCAGAGCTGTCCACCCTGGAAAGGGCAGCCCTGCAGGCTGAACTCCTGGCCCCTAAGGTCAGAGCAAGCTGGCCGCGGCCTCCCTTCATGGCAAAAGGCCGCATTCTCCCATAGGGTGAACGGTCTGGCCAGAGGGCCTCTCCCACCCCTCTCCACACCGGGGGTCTAAGGACCAGGTGGTCACAGGCCCAAGGGAGTCTCCATGCCACCTGGTCCCAGAGAAAGTCACCTGCCCTGTGTGCACCCTGCTGTTTCTTGCTAACCTCACAACAGAAGGGACTGGAGGGAAGAGGGGAGAAGGAAAGGGTGGCTCTGGGACTTCATTTTCTCTGCTGGAAAATGGGGGCTGTGAGAGAGTGTGAGAGTGAGGGGACAGAGGGCTCAGGTGGGACACTGAGCCGTGGTTCATCCAATTTGCCGTGGCTCATCCAATTCTGGAAGATTGTCCACTGAGCCTGAGCGCTGGGGGAATGTCCATTCGGGAGGGGAGGACACTCTATCCAAGAGACGTGGAGACCAAGCAGGGGTCCAGCCAGCACGGGTCTGAGCAAGTGGGCAGAT
>NW_007736231.1:2444-11644 GCF_000696425.1 Galeopterus variegatus | reverse complement strand
TGGAAGATTGTCCACTGAGCCTGAGCGCTGGGGGAATGTCCATTCGGGAGGGGAGGACACTCTATCCAAGAGACGTGGAGACCAAGCAGGGGTCCAGCCAGCACGGGTCTGAGCAAGTGGGCAGATGGTGTGGCGGGACACCAGGCTCAGGGAGGCTGGCCAGCAGGACCCAGGAGCCCAGAACCTGGAAAGGGTCCAGCAAGGGGACATACTCACAATCTAGGGGCCACTGAGAAGTGATTCCCCTCCTCCAGGCTTACAAGGCCAGGGCCAAGATGACAGAAGGGAGGCTGAGGTCTGCGGGCCTCATGGGGAGGAAGGCCAGGGTGCCACCACCAGCAATGAAGCTCAGGCACCCTGCAGGAAGGGGCCATCGTGCAGCACGCAACGTGCACTGGTGGCCAGAAATGACGCTGGATAATTACAACCCAAGACCAATTCAACACAGTCCTTAACCTTGAGGAGTTCACAGGACAGTCCTGAAATCCCGCCAGTAGAACAGAACCATCCCCTCCTCCTGCACCCCAACCTGGGACACACTGACAGATTCTGAGCACATGAGGCCTACCACTGGTGACATCTCAGTGTCCCGGCATATTTCTTGGTCCAGTGCTGGTGTTGAATGAATGCATGCGTGAATAAATGCACACATGAATGAATGAATGAATGCACACATGAAAGCGGAGAGGTCTAGGCTCCGAGCCATCTCTCTGGCTCTGACACTCCCCGTGTAAGTCCAAGCCTGGAGAAACAGGACTTCCATGCTTGGAAGCAGTTCCCTAACTTTGCCTGCCCCCATGCCCACCACGCCCACACGTGCTTCTCCCTGGGGTGGTACAGAGGCTCGTCCCCTACAGCCCTGGCCCAGGACACAGCTGGATGGGGGACGGGGCCTGCTGCCATGGGGCTGCTCCCTCAGCTGTCCCTCTGCTAAGGGCTTCCCATAGGGGTCGCTTGGTCAGTGTGAAGAACTGTCATCACGGAGGCATGGGGTTTAGATCTGCAGGAGGGCCTCGGGGAGGCTTGTCTGGGAGGGGGACAGCAAGGATCCTTGTAGGAAGGGATGTGTTGTGCACACATGTGGAGTGAGGGCAGAGCCCAGCGTTTTCGGTCGCCAGCCTCGCTGGGGGTTGGGTCTACTTTCGGCTTCTACACCTCTCTTTATTAATGCCTCTCTCTCCCCCTCCAGATTCTAATCATCCTCCAGAAGCAGCTGCTATTAGCTTCTCTCCTGAGCCTCCAAATCCCTGACGCTCAGCAAAATTCCCTGTGATTGAAGCAGCTGCGCTCAGAAGCTGCGTGTCTGCCTTCAGAGCTCATCAAAGCCCCTCAAAGGAAAGATTAACAACGGCATCCCATCAGCCGGGGCATTGTCGCCGTGCAGCGCCTGAGCCATGCTTGGCCACTCTGGGCCTCGCTGAAGACATGGAATTAGAGAATATTGGACTCTTAGAAGCACAGACTCTAAGAAGCACAGGCTTTCAGAAGCATGGAATCATCAAATCTTTCCCCAAATCAGCTTAGGGTGTTAGAATTTTAAGGATGCATCCTTTCAGAAGCTTAGACTCTTAGAAGTCACCTCAAATTTTATTCTGATTAAGTTTTGGGTAAAATAAGTAAATCTAATCTTTGACACCGTCTCAGGGGCCTAGCGCCCTTAGCTTACTAAAAGCCCAGAATTTCAACATCTGTGAGCCACAGAAGCCGCATCATCTGACGGGTCAGAGGGAGGGAGACTGTGTCTTGGCCCCTTGCTTAATACAGACACCTTCTTGGGGAGCCCTCCCTGCCTCCAGGGGTGCAGAGAGCTTATTGTTAGCATGTTGGTCTTGCTGGTCCCAAATTCTGCACTCTTCCAACATTGGGCCCCAAAGTCCAGGTGGTCCTAGCATGGGGAAGGCCCTCTCCATCCACGGTGGCTGAGAAACCACAGCCCACCAGGGCTCCAACCATGCATCCTCCTGGCCCCCACGACAAGAATGCCCTCCTGGAAGTCCCAGGAGTCCTCACCCTGTGGCATTCACATGTGCTTTAGCCTGGAGCCATATATTCCAAGGAAGACCAGGACCATAGAAATCAGGCAGAGTCAGTGGGGACGGGATTCTGGAGTCCCACAGGTTCCCCCATTTCACAGCCCCAACACCACACACATCATGCTCACCATGACTGTGGGGAGCTCTGTGGAGGCCAGGGTGAGAGCGTGGCTCTGTGGCCCACCTGGCTTCAGGACCCTGCCCTGCAAGCATCATGCACCCCACAATGGGACAGCACCTGGAGACCAAGCCGGGGCACTCAAGAGCTGAGTGACCTTGTGCCATTGCGGCACCTGCACCTGTCGGTCCCAGTTTCTTCATCCACTAGATGGGTCCATCGGACCCCTTCTCAGGATCATTGTGAGGTGGTGGATCTGATGCAGGCAGAGCACCTGGGAGAGCATCTGGGGCACCATTGGTGCAGAAAGAGTTGAGGCACCCGAATGCCCATAGATTGCACAGGCTGGGCACAGTCTGCACAGCCCAGGAGGAGGTGCAGTGGGCAGTGTGGACAGCAGTGGGGGCCGGGCGGGAGGACCTCACAGAAGCAGGTGTCCCTCATTCCCTGGCTCCAGGAGGAGAAGACGCAGCAGTCATCGGACAGGGGAGTCCTCCCCACCACAGCCCTGGCCACGCGGGTCTCCAGGTGCCCGCCTTCTTTAGTCCCACAGAAACACACACGACAAGCAGGCTGTGGGCCAAGATCACCAGCCCAGATGGCTTTCCGGATTGCCTGGTCATGGTCTTTCCAGAAAGGGTACAGCCCTAGCGAGAGGGGCCTCTGCCAGGTGATCCCCTCTGCATCACTGACGCTGTTAACGATTCGGCTGAACAAGTGCCTGCACGACCCCGAGGGCCACTCATGGGGGGATGGTCTACAGACTCCCCCGTGCATGTTTCTTCAGAGCCCCCTCTCCTTCTAGGCTGAGCCCTTGAGATTCCCCACCCCTTCCCCACTGACCCATACCCCCCACCCCCACCCCATCGTCCGATAAGCCTGACTCCAGAGCTCATCCCTGGACTCCTGGAGAAAGCCCTTGCCCACAGTACTGCCCAACACATCCCTTTCCCATGCCCACGGCCTCTGCTGGGCGCTGGCCCATCCTGGACCACTGAAACCGCCTCTCTGCCCCCCACCCGAGACATAGCCCCTTCCTGCTCCCTGTTCTCCCCGACACACCATGCGGCCTCCTGCCTCAGCCACGCTGGGCAGCTCTCCACCTCCTGCCACCCACCTCTGGGCCTTTGCCCATGTGGCTTCCTGTCCCTGAGGTGGCCTTTCCATGTGGAGAGTGCCCTACACCTCCTTCCTGTGCTCTCCCACCCTCTGCACTGCCCGGTCAGAACCCGAAGCTGCCGTGCGCCCACATGCGAGCCTCCCCTCCCCAGTCGTGAGTCTGCCATCTGCAGGCATTGTCACAGCACTATGCCCCACAGAGCTCACGAGGATCCTGAGATGCCAGCTGTATCACCACCCTAGACAAATGAGAGCTTGACGTTCAGGGTCATCCAGCTTCTGCCTATTCTATGAGCCTCTGAGGTTGGTGCCTGAGGAAGGCCATGTGGCCGTGACCCCATTGGTCCTGCTATAGAAGGTGCTCTCTGGAGGCGACTGGTGCAGCAAAGCAGGGAAGTGCACAGGTGTGCGGCCTCAGTTTCCCCATCTGTAAAATGGGCTGGTAGTGCTGCCTACCTGGTAGGGTTGATGTGAGGACTGAATAAGATAGGCAGGCAACGTGCTCAGCACAGAACCTCGGACATAGTAGGTGCTTGGCAAATGGGAGCTCTCGTGAGGCAGAGGCGGGGTGGGGCATGGGTGGGCCTGGGGAGACTCGGACCCTCTGTCTCTTCTACATCTCAGGAAGAGAGATCGCTGGTCCCCGCCCCCTCCTCTCCCAGTTGCTGTGTGGGGTGTGGGGGGAGTGATTTTCCATCCTCTGATTATATTGCAGGTGTCAATTATCCCTGCCAAACTAACATGACATCAACCTTCGAAATCACCACGGGTTCGCCTGGAATTACTGTTACTCCATCCTTTGCTCACCCTGATCTTACCGCAACGTTCGCGAGCTGGGCATTTGCATGTGTGTTCTTGATGACAACGCAGTGAGGAAAATCTGTCCCCAGCTCCATTTCTCAAAGGAGAACAGGGAGACCCAAGAGGCGGTCTTCAGGTGGGCTGTGCAGAGCGGCTAATTAAAGTCAGGGCCAGAACAGGAACTGGAGGGTAGAGGCCTCTGGCTCGTGCCTGCCAGCATCTGTCCCCTTCTGAGGGTGGCACCCAGCGCTTCCCGGGAGCCATCCCTGGAGGAGTGGATGTTGTGGTTCCATACCCCCCACACCCAGTTGCAGGAGCGAGCAGTGGCCCCGCCTGGCCAGTCAGCTCTGCTGTCCTCTGGACCCATGCCTGGCTTGGGGAGGACCGTGTGACTCCATTCTGGGACATTTCCTGGAAGCATTGGGAGAGGGAAACCTCTTCTTCTTGGGCTGACTAAATGCTTGGGGATGAGCCGGGAGCTGCCCAGCCTGCCAGGGAGCAGGGCCTCTCGTAGGGAAGGAAAAAGACAAGAGGATGCACACGGGCTGCCCTGGACTTGCCTTTTTGGCTTGAGCCAGTCAAGATGGTTTTCTGTCCCCTAAAACCAAAAGATCCTTAAAAAACACACCACAAATCCCGTGCCTCCCTGTCCACTGGGTCCTGAATGAGGAGGTCAGGCCCCCGGAGTTGGGTGGAGCCCCAGAGGGGAAGGATTTGGACGCAGGAGGCTGAGGGCACAGGAGGAGGGTCCCCTGTCCCCCCAGCCGCGGCTGCCCTGCATTTCCTGGGGTGTGGCCCTTGCCCTCTGATCCCCGGAGGAGCGTTGGGCCACACCCCAGGCCACGGCCCAGCAGCGGGTGTCGCCAGCAGCCACTGGACCACAGACGCGTCTGGCTGGGCAGGTGGGCAGCGAGTGGCCTCCCTTTGCCACTAATGACAAACAGCTGTTCCTCACTTGGGCGGGAGGCACCTGCACTCAGGAACTCAGTGCCCGTGTTCCTGCCGGGGCCCATCAACCATCACAAGCCCGTCGATGGCGAGCTGAGTGGTGTGACTCAGCCTCCCGGGGGCGTCGTGCTGGGGACGGGGCGCCGGGCCAGCCGGGGCCTGAGTCAGCCACAGCCAGACCTTGACTGTGCGTCAGGCAGCTCCTGTGGGCGTGGAGTGTGGAGAGGAGAGGGGAGCGGAAAGTAGCCCCTGCAGGTGGGGAGAGGGAGCTGGGCAGGGAGGGAGGGGGTGTGGGCCGACTCCTTCACCATGGAAACCTCCACCTGCATCCGTCGGGGTCCTTGCTGGGCGCTCGGGGGTGGGGAGGGCACAGTACAGCTGGGCACTGAGGTCTATGGACTGGGACCCCACTCCACTGGATTCCCTCCTGGAGATCAGAGTAGAGCAATCCCAGCCATGGCAGGAGGAAGCCCGGGCTGGTGGGCAGCAGCGGGAGGGAGAGTTGGAGGGGTCTTCCTAAGAACTTCCTGTCAGCACCAAGTGTCCAACGGTCTCCTGGTGTCCGCAGGAGTGTATGGAGCAGATCACAGTAAACTGGGGTGGGGGATTACTCTGACCTCCAGGAAGCGGGCTCGTGAGGATGCAGGGAAGACCGAGGCTGAGATGTGAGACGCTGGTCTTCATTTCTCTACAAGGTCAAGGGCCCCAGGCAGGTGACCAGGAAATGATCCATGAACAGCCCACATGGCTGGTGTGAGGGTCCGGGCCACAGGACATCAGGACTTGGTCTTGGCATCAGGACGGGGCTGGACCAGCAGCCTGGCCTCGCTCTAGGGCTCTGGGGCAGGGCTGGCTTTGTCCCTCCCCGACCAGCACTACAGCTGACCTTGGCTCTGGGCTCCAAGCTGCCCCTATGTGCCTACGACCTTGGGCAATTCTCTGCCTCCCCTGCACTTGAGGCTCCCACCTGCAGAACTGATGGACGAGGGGGTGGCCTGGATGCTGTGAGACCCTCCCCTTGGCATTGCCAGGTGTCCTCCCACCCCCGATCTCTGCCCATCTGACTCAGTGGCCAATCAGCAGAAATCTGTCCCCAGCTCTGAGGCCGCCCCCTCTCCTCCCCTCAGGCAAAAATGACTCAGAGGGCAGGTTCCTCTGCCCCCTGCAGAGCTCTGCCTGGAGAAGGGGGGCCCTTTGGGTGCTGCCACAGAAGCTGAGCGCAAAACAAGGAGAGGGCCCTAAGCAGGCCGGGCTCTCTGATTTTCATTCTTGCTGTCTTCTCTTCCCTCTTACCAGCTTTTAGGGGGACCATTGCTGCTGGCAAAGCCTGAACGCTCAGATCGGAAGTGGCAGCCACAGAGGAAGCACTGTGGACCGTCCCAAACCCTCGGCACCTGCCACCAGGAGGCAGGGCGCATTGCTGTTGTTACTGACATAGAATCTGCCTTCCAGCTGAGCCCCACCCTCAGGCCAAAGCCACCCACCCACGGGAATTTGTATTGTCTGATTAATCCAGCGCATTGTCAGCAGCCAATCATGGGAGTTAGGGTGAGAGACATGTTCCTAGCTCTGCTGGGTGATGGGGAAGGGACAGGAGGGACCACCTGGGCCTTCATACCTCCCAACTCTGCTCACAGGGTTTTGTCACCTGGGTGCACGCTGGCTCAGCCTACAAGGCCCAGCCCCAATGTCACCTCCTCCAGGAAGCCCTCCCCCACCCGCCCGCCAGGGCCGATTCCTCCCTGAGTTCCCCGTCCTGTGTGTCTGGACTTCAGCCTGTCTTCCTCCTACTACAGACCGTTCCCCTTGTGGAGTTCACTGTGACCCCTATGAGGGCACGAGTATGTGGCCCTGAGGCAGGGGCTCTAACACTATCGTCGCTATTTTACAGCTAAGGCAGTGGAGGCTGGAAGAGTGGTTTCCAGGGCCTGAGAGGAGGTGGGGGAGGCAGGATGCAGATCCAAGCCCTGGGCCCCGAGGCCCCCACCGTAGCCACAGTGCCCCCTTCCCAGCTGGGTTCTGCCTTGATGTGCCCACCTGCAGCCCTGTCGGGAACCACGTTTGCTAAATACGAGTTATAGAACGCCCCGTTAAAGTCACCATGTTTGAATTCTAGATAAACAGCAGGGTTTTTTCAGGATAAGTACGTCCAGTGCAATAATTGGAACATACTTACACTAAAGAAGTATTATTCCTTACTTAGTTGAAATTCACATTTAACCGGACACCCCGTATTGTGTGTGGGAACCGTCTCCCAAGGTCAGTCTCCCTCCTCATCGCTGGCAGGACTCGTGGGATGGGTGGAGTGGGTCGGTGGCTCAGAGTCTAAATAAGGCAGCCTGGACCCCGCTGTGGACAATCCCCTGCGAGACCCACGTCCTCAAGCCCCTGTGGACTCTCTAGTCAGTGCTCAGTGTGCCAGGAGGGCAGGCACAGGGCCCAGAGTCTTCCATTCTCCTCTTACCTGTCCCTGCCCAGGACCTGCGGCTGGGCCTGAATGCCTCGGACTGAGTCTGCCTGGGTATGGCAGGACAGAGGATGCTGCAGCCACTACCACCACGACCCCCATGCCAGCAACACCTGCCCGTCTGCGGCACCGCCGTGAGCACCAGCCCCAGCAACCCTCCCGCCTGCCGCTCTGTGCCAGGCGCTCTGCACACCAGACTTAACCCAGTCCTCAGAGGCTGCCGTGAGGGGCTGCTGCCTGCCCCACTTTACACACAAAAAAACTGAGGCCTGAGGAAGCTAAGCGACTTGTGGGAGGCTGCAGTTTGTCCATGGCAGAGGCAAGGTGCAGTCTCAGCTCCAACACCCCCAAAACCCATGCTCTGCACGGACAGCCCTTGATCCCTCCACCCGTCCTGTTCCGTGCTGACCCACAGGGTCTCCTTCCCCTCCCCCTCACTACTTCCACGTGGCCTTCACGTTCTCTTTCTTCCACCTCCAGGCAATCTTCAGGCTCAGCCTTGCTGTTTAAACCCCCTCGCCCATCCCTTCTGCACCAACCCCCTCACCTGGGCTGCTGTCTGCTCCTGCTCTGGGTGGGCTTCATGCAGGAAGGCCTGCCAAGGGTCTGCCCCAGGTCCTACACCCCTCGCAGGAGCTCTGGGGCTCAGGGCCCCAGGAGCCCAGGCCACGTGGACACTTCATGACTTAATGAAAGCTTTTTCCCCCCATTTTTGTTTTGTTTTGTTTAATTAATTTTTCGAATTGAAACATAATTTATGATACATATTTAAGGGATATAGAGTTGACTGTCAGTATTTGTGTGCAGCATGTGATGATCAAATCAGTATTACTAGCACATTCATCGTTACTAATCGTAATTACCTTTTGTGTCACTTACCCAATTACCCCCTGTCTGCCATCCCCCTCCACCTTTCCCACCTCTAGTAACTATAGGTCTGTTCTCTCCTTCTGAAAGTTTGATGTTTTATTCTGGTCTTTCTTTTTTCTTTCTTTCTTAGCTCCCACTTATGACTGAGGACATGTGGTATTTCTCTTTCTGTGTCTGGCTTATTTCACTTAACATAATTTTCTCCAGACTCATCCATGTTGCTGCAAACGGCAGAATTAGGTTCTTTTTTATGGCTAAGTAGTATTCCATTGTATATATACCACATTTTCCTTATCCAATCATCTGATGATGGACATTTAGGTTGGATCCGTATCGTGGCTATTGTAAACAGAGCCACAATGAACATGGGAGCGCAGGTATCCCTTCGATGTGGTGACTTCCTTTCCTTTGTGTATACACCCAGCAGTGGGATTGCTGGGTCGTATTGTAGCCCTACCTGTAGTTGTTAATGAAAGCTTTTTTTTCTTTTAATTTATTTATTGAATCAAAATTGATTATACATATTTTGGGGGTTGAACATTGAGATACGTTGATCAAGTCAATATCACTAGCATATATATTGCTACAAATCATAATTATCCTTTATGCCCCTTGTACAACCTCTCCCCTTCCCCCATTCCCTCCCCCCTCCCCTCTCTAGTTACCCTAGATTTCTTCTCTCCTTCTGAAAGTATAATGGTTACTCTTTTAATTTGTTGCCTAGATGATCTGTCCGATGCTGAGAGGTGTGTTCAGCACCCCAATATTATCATAGAGCAGGTGCTTCTTCTGTCACTCTGGAATGGGCTTTGTGGAAAGAGACATCCTCTTCTTTTCTTTATCT
>NW_007736231.1:0-1469 GCF_000696425.1 Galeopterus variegatus | reverse complement strand
GTGAATGCACTCCAGTGGTTGGTGGACCATCTGCATGGTGGTTGTGGTGTCTAGCCACTTTCACGCCAGCCATGGTTATTGTGGTGGCTGTGGTGGGCCATCCACATGGAGGTGATGTTTTTGGCATNTTTTCATCAAACTGCACCCCATGCAATCCTGCATTCCCGACCAGTCTCCTCTGAGTGGTCCCGCACTGATTGGGGGATGGATTGGCTGTCCTTGCTGTGCCCTAGTGTTCTCCAGGTGGGCCCGTCTCCCCCACTTTCAGTGCTCCAAACACTTCCCATCAGATGGGCCCTGTGCCGGTCCCTTGCAATGACTCACCGGCCTCTGAATGGCTCCTTTTTTCAGCTGTTCTGGCTCCTCTCTCCTGCGTGGGTCCATGTGAACCCTATTAGTGGTCTTGCTGTCCTGGGGGCTGCCAACGCCCTCTTCTCCTCTGCTGCCTCCAAGCAACTCCATCTGAAGGGCACAGCTGCGGATTCTGCAAGCTCCTGCTCCATGTGTTCATCAGGTTGAGCCTTAAAGCGCCACGGCCCAAAACGCTCAGAGCAGTTTTTTCTTTCTCTCATCGTAGTTTCTCTCACCTGCATGAACTCTGTAGGTCTCTCCTCCTCTTCCTCTGAGCTCCAGCAGCCCTAGTTTGGCTAATGTTACATTTTTATAATTGTAAGTTGGTTGATTTGTGGGAGACAGTGACACTGGGGACCATCTAGTCCACTGTCTTGACCAGAACTTGGTGCTGGTGGCAGTGATGATGGTGCTTAGAATTTCCGCTTTAACCTACAGGAAGTGTCATCCTTACTGATAAACCTTTAGAAGCGTTTTCATCAGGGTGAGGGATAAGGAGAAAACCCTCACGACTGCCCACACTGCATTCAGTTTAACATCCAACTATAAATAGTGCCCGGATAGTTGACCGTGCACAAAAATATACAAAAATATTCCATGACCTCAGCATAAAGGGGAGTTTTAAAATAAGACAAAAATGAAGACTTATAAAGAGAAAAGTGACCAATCTGAGTATATAAAAATTTAAAACTTCTGTATGACAAAAAGATTGTAAACATAGTGCAGAGATAAATGACTTTGTGAGACAGACTTTTGCAACATGTAGCAAGTAACGGCTGAACATCCACAATATATGAAGAGCACAGACAAATCAATAAGGGGACAAGCAAGGCCACGGAAGGCCAGGCAGGGCGCATAAGCAGGCAGCTCTCAAAAGAGGAAATCCACGCCTCAGACATGTACTAAAACCTGTTCACTGACGTGTGGTTGTTATGTCAGTGTTCACTGGAACATCCCGTCACATCTATTGGGATGGCAAAAATCTAGAGGTCCGACCCTTCCAAGCCTGAGAAGTGTGTCGGGGTACGGGAAGCCACACGCACTGTTGGTGTGAGCCATTTATAACACGGTCACCTGGGGCAGCATCGGGGGACATCCAGTAAAGTTGAGAACAGGCG
>NW_007736230.1:70536-71327 GCF_000696425.1 Galeopterus variegatus | reverse complement strand
ATATTAAGTGAAACAAGTCAGGCACAGAAAGAGAAATATCACATGTTCACACTTATTTGTGAGAGCTAAAAATAAATAAATAACTACACAAACAGCCTGGGGTGGGAGAGGGAAGAAGACAGAACAATTACAATTCCTTGAAGTTGATAGGACAACCAAACAGATATGAGGTTTTTGGGAGGGAGGGGGTAGAGGGAGGAGGGAGAGAGGTTTCGGTAATGGGCCACAATAATCAACCACATTGTATATTGACAAAATAAAAAAAATTTTTTTTTAAAGAAAAAAAGATGCTGACTTTAGGATGGGAAGAGATAGATGGATAGATGGATAGATGGGTAGACAGATAGATCTAAATAATAAATAATGTTAAAGGAGTGTTCATTAGTTCCTATTCTATTGGGTGATTTTTAAAAATCTGGAATGGGTGTTGATTTCTGTTGAAGCCGTATATGGAGACAATTACATGATATTTCTCCTTAGCGCTATTAACATGATGGATCATATTAATGAACTTCCTAATATCAGGGACTAGGGTGAGGCAAGCAATGAGGCACAAAATGTACAAATATTAATACTAAGCCATCCTTTCATTCCTGAAATAAATGATGTATTATGTTTTAATATGGTTGTATTAGTTATTGCTGTGTAACAAGTTACCATAAACTTGGTGGCTTAAAGCAACACACATGTATTCTCTCATAGTTTCTATGGATCAGGAGTCTGGACATGACTTCGCTGGGTTTCTGCTGGTGTTGGACAGGGCTGGCTTCTCATCTAGAGGCTTGACTAGG
>NW_007736230.1:68188-68982 GCF_000696425.1 Galeopterus variegatus | reverse complement strand
GAAAAAAGACAAAAAGGAAAAAAAAAAGACATCTGATGTAAATATGTTTTTCTCTCCTTTGTAAGTGACTTGATTATTTTTCTGGAGTGCCAAAGGACTTTTTTTCTATACTTTCAAAGAATAATCATTTTACTAAGCAATGTCTTGGAGTTGATTTCATTTGTGATCAATTTCCTCAGGTACATGGGGGGCCCTTTGAATATGCATATTCAAGTCTTTTATTTCTAGGAAGTTTTCTTGGATTATAGTGTTAAATGTTAATTATGTCCCATTATTTTGTTTTTCTTCTTCAGGGATTCCAATAATATATATGAAGGTACTTCTGAAAGTTCATAGAAAAATAAAATTGAAAGATAATACAAATATTTCCATGAACCTTTTGAACTACCCTCGTATGTATGTTAGATCTTTTTTCCCCCATCTTCTGTATCTGTAACTTTACTATAATTCTCTTTATTACATTATTTCATTTTTGTTTTGTGGTTACTTTCATTCATTTTCTTAGTAAACATTTTAGTCAAAATAAAATTTAGTCAAAATGAAGATTTTAGTCAAATCTATTTTCCCTAAGAGATCTTCTAATTTAGGGTTCATTTCTGAGATGATTTTGTCTTTTTCTTCATTCTCTTTCCTGAGTTCAGACAACTCTAATTTCACATTTACCTTTTTTCGTTTGGTCCATTTCTGCTGAGTTTTTGAATTTATAATTTAGGACTTTTTTTTTTTTAATGTTTCTGAATGCTTTCTTAGGGTATCTTAGTATGTTCAGGCTGCTGTAACAAAATATCATAAAC
>NW_007736230.1:66770-67184 GCF_000696425.1 Galeopterus variegatus | reverse complement strand
GGCCGGCCCTTAAGTGTCTTCTGAGTTCACAATTTACTTTTATTTCTGTAGATCCTTGAATTTCTATGCTTGCTTCTTCCTATCCATTTACCACCAAGCTTCCAAGGGTTGCCTCTACTTCAGAGCCACATGACAGTCCCCTAGAAGCAGGGCCTTTCTGACGCAGCCACCTCTGCCCCGTACACTTTCTGTCCCCTTCCCCTTCCCCAGCAGCCAGTGCTCCCCCCACCACCAGTCTCAGTATTTCCCCATGCACAGGGGTGGGACTTTCCTAATTCACACCAAGTGGAAGTGTGCAGCATCCTGTCTCCAAGCTGAGCCGTAGGTGTGAGTGTGGGTGCTTACATTTGCTCTCCTGGTGGATCTGAATTGGTTTTTATCACAAAAATGTCATTATCTATGAGGGCCAGAAGA
>NW_007736230.1:63417-65413 GCF_000696425.1 Galeopterus variegatus | reverse complement strand
GGGAGCGCCGCCGCGCTTCCCAAGCTGCGCACTATCCAGTGCGCCACCGGGCCGGCCCCCTGCACATTTTTTTTAAATCTTTCCTGCCAGTAACTGTTTTGAAGACTCCACATCAATTTTCTCCTACAATGTTGATTTGTTGGATTTCTTCCTCAAAACTTGATTCAGGCTAAGTAGTTTGGGTCAAAGTTGTTTTAAAATTGCAGAATGTGGGCCAGCCCGGTGGCGCACTCAGTAGAGTGTGGCACTTGGGAGCGTGGCGGCGCTCCCGCCGAGGGTTCGGATCCCATATAGAGACCGGTCAGCTCACTGGTTGAGCGCGGTGCGGACGCGACACCGAGGGTTGCGATCCCATTGCCAGTCACGAAAAAAAAACAAAAAGGAAAAAAAAAATTGCAGAATGTGATGCTTCTCTAGAAGGAGAAATCCAGCCCACCTTCAGTCTCCCCCATCCTGTGTCTCTTTCCTGGGAGATACGGCATCTGCCAGCAGGTGTGTAGAGGGTAGGGGGAGGGAAGAGGTGTGGTTCCTTTGGCTGAGTATCCACCAGGAGCCCAGGAGCCAATAATGCCAGTGGCTGGCACAGAGCCAGCCACAGTGTCCACTGTGCATTCATTTTCTTCCCTGCCTGAGGACCCAACATGTGTCCCTCACTTGCAGAAATGGTAGTGGAGGGCCTGACCCTCCTCTGCCCAACAGAGCTCCCTGAGTCTGGGGCCTGCAGAAGGAAGCCCTCTCCTGCTCTATGAAAAGGTGCTGTATGTCCTGCCAATTTCCATAGTTTCCTTAGGACCTTACTACCTAGGGCACTCCCACCGAGGATGCCCCATACTACTGAGCCCCATAAACTTGGCCAGGAAGAGTGCTATGGACTAATCTATTAAAGACCTATGAATTGGAGACAGGGGGAGTGTGTCCCATTTTACTGTTTTTGAATAAAGCTGACACAGACTCCAGTGTTGCCAGTTAAAGGCCTTTCCATACTGCACAGCGATCATTCTAATTGGTGAATTCCTGCTTTTCATGCAATGGATATGGCTAGGGCTAGGAAGGAGCACAGCCTCTTGGAATCAGCTAAATAGTGCCCCTGCAGGGTAAAAATTTACATGATTCATTTGGCCAGTAACTTGTTTATTTGTTTCCTTTTAAATCTAGACAGCATTCATAAGTTCTAGAGTCTGGCTATATAATAAAATGACCACTGCTGTCTTTGTGGTTTAAAGCTCCATGCGGTGCCACTGGCTGTGTGCCTTAGGCCTCAGGTAATTCTCAGAGCAACTACCATCTATCTAACAGGTGAGAAAACTGAGGCTCAGGGACATAAGGGAACTTCCCAGGGTCACCAGCCAGTGTGGGCTTTGGAGCTCAGTCCGCTGTTTGTGGTTTGTGCTGTCTACAGTCTGGGCTATTTTTGCACAAGCATGGCCTGCCATTCTGTCTTTATAGGGTCTCCACTCTGCACGTCACCCATCTGAGTATTCATCCACCCACCCAACAGATAGGCGCCGAGCCTCCACCCAGTTTCAGGCCTGAGCTGGGCTCAGCCTGGAGCCCTCTCTGTTAACACTCAGGCCACTTTCTGCCCTGTCTAGGTTCATCGCCAGAGACCACCACTGCCCTGGCCAGCACCCGGGATTCCATCGCTGATTCCCTTCTGCTGCCCCAGCAGTTGTTGAGTAATTCACAAGGGTGTGCAGATTCTGGATAAGGAAAGCAAGTGTGAGTGTTTAAGTCCCCGATGTGCCCCCTACTTCCAGCACCAGTAGAATAGAACTCACTGGGAAAGGGGCCATGCTCCAGAGACACCAAGGAGGGTTAGCAGGACATCAGGTGCAGGGCCGGCCACAGGTGCCCTGTCCCTGAGAGTGGCCCTGCCCCACTAGTGTAGGCTGCGGGGAGCCTCACTGACCCCTGTCTCAGGCAACACACCTGGCTGTACGTTTTGGGTTGAAGTCAGCTGTTGGGAACCCTTAAATTCTTTGAGTGTTATCACTCA
>NW_007736230.1:42727-63206 GCF_000696425.1 Galeopterus variegatus | reverse complement strand
GTACGTTTTGGGTTGAAGTCAGCTGTTGGGAACCCTTAAATTCTTTGAGTGTTATCACTCAATGTTACTCAGAAATGTTTGTGGTTAAATGTTGCTCTTTCATACAGAACATTTATTGATGCTTACTACCTACCTAGCAGGGCATACCACGTTCTTTATAAACATTAGTTCATGAGAATGGAGATGAGTAAAATAGAAACAAACAATAGAGGGGAAAAAAACCTTTTGGAAAGGTTAATAAAGTTGATCAACTTCTAGTGAGACTGACCAAGACAAAACAAAAGAAAACACAAGTTACCAATATCAGGAATGAAAAAGGGGACATCACTGCAAATGCTACACACATGAAAAGCAGGACAAGGGATTTTTATGAAGTATGTCAATATATCTGATACTACAGATAAAATGGACAAATGCCTTGAAAGACATAACTTACCAAAATTGACTTAAGAATAAATAGAAAACATGAACAATACTATTTCTGTTAAAGAAATTGAATTTATAATTAAAAACCTTCCCAGACAAAAAATGTCAGGTCCAGGAGGTTTCCCTAGTGAATTCTATCAAATATTTAAGGAAGAAATACCATTACACCTCATTCAATTAACGATAATTAATATATCAGTTAATAAGTGCTGGAGAGGATGTAGATCCATAGAAACCTTTATAATCTTTGCACCCTAGTGAATTCTATCAAATATTTAAGGAAGAAATACCATTACACCTCATTCAATTAACGAAAATTAATATATCAGGTAATAAGTGCTGGAGAGGATGTAGATCCATAGAAACCTTTATAATCTTTGCATGGGAGTGTAAACTGGTCAATCAGTTTGCAAAGCAACTTAGAATTATCTCGTAAAGTTGATACTTGTGTACCCTGCCAAGGAGCAGCTCCACTCCTGGGGTGTCCCTGGGAGAACTGTGTGTGCATGTGCTCCAGGAGCCCTGCTCTTGGTAGCAACAACTGGAACCAACCCAAGTTCCACTGGCAAGAAAATGGAAAAAGAAATGGCACAGTCACATAATGGACCATCAGACAGCATAATCTTAGAAACATCACGCTACGTAAAAGAGAACTGTATACAGGTTGATGTCATTTTTATAAAACTTAAAAGCAAACATACAGTATGTTATTTAGAGATGCATATTTCTGAGATAAAATGTTATTCAAATGAATTTTTTTCAAATTCCACGCAACCAAAAATTATAAATATGTGACGTGATGGATACGTGAATTACCTTAATTTACCGTTTCACAATGTATATCAAAGTACCACGTTGTACCCCGTAAATGGGAGGATACTTCAAAGAGTTCATGGAAAAATGGAATTAAAAGGTGATATGACTCTTTCCATGAACAGTTTGAAGCACCCTCATATATACAATTTTTATTTGTCAACTCTACTTTAATAAATAAATAAATATTTAGGAAGATTCCAGATAGTAGGGATCTGGAGGGGGCAGGAGGAGGGTGGAGAGCATAGCACAGCTGATCCCTGATGTTCCACTGCCTCCCTGGGTGGAGGGCCTCCAGGTGTCTAATATATGTCGTCATGCTTCGTGACTTACGTACATGCTGCAGGTCGTCTTTTTATGTGGCAAATATTACATAACAGTTATTTTAAATGAATAAGAATGTGTTGGAAGGAGTTCCCATGTCTTCTTCCCACACTCCTCATGTTAGTCTGCTCTCACTTTGGAAAGCCACTGGATTAATGAATCCACATGGTCATTGGCACCTTTCTGCAGCAGGCCCTGGGGATGGGTCCAGGGTGTCCCTGAGCTCATGTCCGTGTGAGGGCTGCAGTCCGGCTCAGCTCTGGAGAAGCTGTTGGGAGGACGCGATGCCCCAGCTGCTCTTGAAGGTCAGGAGGAGTCGAGGAAAATGTGTGTGGTTGGGGCAGGAGTGGAGAGAGGAGTGAAGGCTGAGGCCTCAGCATGAGGAGCACTGAGAGCTCACCGCCTGCTCTCTGCAGCAGACCCTGGGCCCCTCCGTCGTCACCGTCCTGCACACAGAGTGAGGGGCACAGCCTTGTGTGTGCAGAAGGGCTCTGGGCCTCCTCAACCAGTCATTTCCTGGTTTCCCTGTCGACCTTCAGCGCAGGAAAGGCAGGCAGAGGAGCCAGGAGGAGCACCCGCAGCTCTGAGCTGCAGCAGGCTGAGGCCAGCCTTGAAGGGACAGGTCACCTGGCCCACTCAGCGCCAAGACCCGGACCACTCAGCACATAGGTTGGGAAGAGTGGGCTGGCTCTGACCCTCAGAAAAGGTTAATCACACTCTGGAACCTCTGTGAGGAGATGGGATTTACCTGTGACATATTCCCATCAGAATGGTTTAACTTTCCGGTACTTTAATGGTTGACAATGCTGCCCATCCGTCACCTGGGAAGTGGCCGTATCCTGACCACACCAGGGGTTTTCTGCAGCTTAACACTTCTGACAACTGGGATGTTCTGAAAAGCCCCTTAAGAATAAAAACTTGCATACTCAGTGGTTTCTGTGAATGTGTGCAGGGCGGATTGTGGAAGGGGTTTAAATAGGCTGAGATGACAGACTGTGACAGCTGCTCCTGGGACGTGAATTGCAGGCCCCCAGTGGCCTGCGGTTTGAAAACAGATGTTTTTGCATGAGCGCAGCCAAATTGTATTAGCACTTTAGATGATGAAAAGGACTTTAAGTGTCTGCACGTTGCAGTTCTGAAATACTTGCCGGGGAAAATGTACTTCTATTTTGCAAACAGTGCATATAAGAAGGAGGAACAAATTAAGTTATTGTGCCGTAACCAATTTCATGAGCAGAGTCATTGACAGATGCACATTTCACATAATAAATGTGATCAGTGGTGTTGCCACTCACCTAATGAAGACAGAGAGAAACACGAAGCCCATCATCCCTTCCTGATGCCCTCGTCATCGCTGGCTCAGACAGTGAGGAGGACCCAGCAGTCCTGCCCTCCAAAAGCAGAGAGGGCAGCCCAAAGTCACGCAGCACCCAGGCCTGGTGGGACTTTCAGGGACAAAGTCACAAACGTTCCTCTTTTTACTTTTTCAACCTTTTCTTACAGAAATTTTCAAAAACATGTATGTAAAGAATAGGATGAACATGACCACCACACCCCCATCTCCCGGCTGCCAGGGCTGTTGGCTCGCAGCTCATCTTCCTCTGTGTGTTCCCTCTCTGTTAGGGTCATAAAGCAAGTCTACAAAACAACATCATCTTCCTGGTCATGACGTTGATATGCATCTCTGAATGGACAGGAGTTATATTTACGTAGTCACCGTGCCATTGATACATCTCATGAAATTAATAATTTCTTACTATTGTCTCGTAGCCAGTCCATAATCAGATATTCCAATTACTTCAAAAATATCTTTTTACAGTTGGTTTGTTCAAATAAGGAAAGATCCAAGTTCTGTCCCGACCCGCGGGATATTCAATGATCTCTTACGGCTCAGGGCCTGGACTTACAAACACAAGGAAATGAATTCTTCCACAACCAGTGAGCTCGGAAGAGGATGCCAACGCTCAGATGAGATAGTAACCTCTACTGACACCACGATTCCAGCCTTGTGAGTCCCTGAGCAGAGGACTCAGCTAGAATGTTCCAGAATCCTGACCCACAGGAACTGAGATAATAAATTTATGTTGTTTTAAATCACTGTTTGTGGTCATTTGTTACACAGCAATAGGAAACTAATCTATGTATCCATAGCATCAGCTGATGGACATTTGGATTGTTTATGCTTTGTGACTCTTATAAACAAAGCTGCTATTAGCTTTTATATCCAAGTCTTGTACATGCAAGTCTTTTTTACATGATTTCATTTTCATTGGATAAATACCTACAAGTGGAATGGCTAGGTCATATAGTAAGTTCACATTTAACTCTTTAAGAAACTGCCAAATTATTTTCCAAAGTGGTTGAACCATTATACATTCCATCTAGCAATATATGTAAATTCCAGTTGCTCTACATCCTTGCTACATTTGGTATTGTCAGTCTTTTAAATTTTAGCCGTTCTAATATGTGTATAGTGGTACCTCATTGTGGTTTCAGTTTTCGTTTCCCTAATGGCTAATGATATTGGACATCTTTCCTTGTTCCTATGTGCCATCTGTAAATCTGCTTTGATGAAGTGTCAGTTAAAATATTTTTCACATTTTTAATTGGGTTTGGGCCGGCCCGTGACTCACTCGGGAGAGTGTGGTGCTGATAACACCAAGGCCCCGGGTTCGGATCCTATATAGGGATGGCCGGTTTGCTCACTGGCTGAGCGTGGTGCTGACATTTTTAATTGGGTTTATTTTCTTATTGTTTTCTGAGTTCTTTATATATTCTTGATACAGGCTCTTTAACAGATAGGTGATTTATAAACACCCTCCCCCCCACTGTGTGGCTGTCATTTTATTCCCTTCATGGTGTCTTTTGAAGAGCAGAAGTTCTTAATTTTGGTGAAGTCCACTTTATCAATTTTTTCTTTTTGGTCATGTTTTGGTGTTTAAGAAATTTTTGACCTAACCCAAGGTTACAAAGATTTTCTCCTACATTTTTTTCTAGAAACTTATTTATAGTTATAAGTTGTACTGTTATGTCTGTGATACATTTTTAGTTAATTTTTGCCTTTGGTGGGACGAATGGATCAGTAAAATTTTTTTTGCATGGGATAACTGATTGTTCCAACACCATTTGTTGAAATAACCATCTTTCTCCACTGAATTGAATTTACGTCTTAAAAAGTCAATTGGCCATATATTTGTGGCTCTATTTCTACACCATCTGTATTCACCTGATCTCTTTGTCTATCTTGATGCCAATACACTACTCTCTTGATTACTGTAGCTTTAAAATAAGTCTTGAAGATAGGTGGTAGAAGCACTCAAACTTGGTAGTACTTTTTCAAAGTACTTTTAGCTAGTTTCTTTGCACTTTGAAATGAATTTTAGAATCAACTTATCAATTTTTTAAATCTATAGATCGATTTGGAAGAATTGACGTCTTAATAACATTAAGATTTCTGCTATGAACAGATATTTATTTGGGTATTTAATTCCTCTCAGCAATGTTTTGTCATTTTCCATGTACAGCTCTTGCCCATATTTTCTCAGATTTAGCCTTAAATATTTCATTTTTTTAGTCTACTGTAAATAGTATGTTAAAATTTTAATTTCTAATAATCTGTCGTTGGTATGTAGAAATACAATTGATCTTTATATATTGATCTTGTATCCTGCAATGTTGCCAAACTTACTATTTACAGTGCTCTTGTTACAGATTCCGTAGAATTTTCTACGTAGATGATCACATATCATTTCTGAATAAAGACAGTTTTATTTCTTCCTTTCAATCTAGATGTCTTTTATTTCTTTTTCTTGCCTTATACCATCTAGAGCCTCCAGTACAATGTTGAATAGAAGCACTGAGAGTGGACAGACTTGCCTTTTTCTGATCTTAGGGAGTAAGCATTCCAGTTTTTTCCGTTAAGTATGATGTAAGCTGTAGGTTTTTCATAGATGCTTTCTATCAGGTTGGGGAACTTCCCTTCTATTTCTGTTTCGCTGAGACTTTTTTTACTAATCAGAAATTGGTTTTGGATTTTTGTCAATGCTTTTTTGCATCTATGAGATGACCATATGGTTTTTCTTTTTTAGTCTATTAATATGGTAAATTACAAAGGCTCTAACCACCACCTCTATGTACTTTTATCACCTCCAAATAAAATCCCATACTCACTAAACAGTTGCTTCCCACTCCCCTCTCCCCCCAGCCCCCCAGAAACCATCAATCTGTGTTCTGTCTCTATGGATGTACCTATTCCAAATATTTCATATAAATGGAATCATATAATATTTGACCTTTTGTGTTGGGCTTCTTTCACTTAGCATAATGTTTTCGGGGTTAATTTATGTTGTGGCATGTATCAGTACTTCATTGCTTTTTATGACTGAATAATGTTCCATTTTGTGTGTATACCACAGTTAGTCATCCATTCATCTGCTGATGGACATTTGGGTTGTTTCTACCTCTTGGCTGTTGTAAATAGTCCTGCTATGAACATTCATATACAAATATTTGTTTGAGTACCTGTTTTCAGTTCTTTAGGGTGTATAACTAGGAGTGGAATTGCTGGTCATATAGTAAGTAATTCATGATACTGATAATTGGTGTATTCTCTTTTTTTCTGATTAGTCTGACTAAAAGTTTATTAAATTTTACTTCTCAGAGAATCAGCTTCTAGTTTCATTGTTTCTATCTATTGTTTTTCTTCTGCGTACCTCATAGAATTCTGCTCTGAATATTGTAATTTCCTTTCTTCTGCTAACTTTTGGTTTATTGGCTTTTCATGTCCTACTTTCTTATGGTGCAAGCTGAGATCATTGATCTGAGGTACAGTGATGCATCACTTAATGACGGGAATACATTCTGAGGAATGCATCTTTGGATGATTTTGTCGTTGTGCAGACATCATCGAGTGTATTCACACAAACCTAGATGCTATAGCCTACCACACACCTAGGGCATAAGATACAGCCATTACAATTTTATGGGACCACTGTTGCATATGCAGTCTGCCATTGGCTGCAATGTTGTTGTGTGGCACATGCCTCCATGTGATTTGAGATCTTTTTTTCTAATATAGGTACTTACTGCTATAAATTTTCCTGTAAGTACTACTTCAGCTGTATCCCACATATTTTGATAGGTTGTGTTTTCATTTTAATTTAAATCAAAATACTTTTTAACTTCCTTTATTATTTTTTCTTTCATCCATAAGTTATTTAGGAGTGTACATTATTTAGTTTTCAAATATCTGGGAATTTTGTAGATATATTTGTTAATGATATCTAATTTAATTCTTTTGTGGTCAAAAAAACATGTTTTCTATTACTCGAATCCTTTCAAATTTACTGAGACTTGTTTTATGGCCCAGAATATGGTCTATCTTGTTAAATATGCATTTGAAATGAATATGAATCCCGCTGTTATTCTGTGAAGCATTCTATACATATGGATCTGGTTGAGTTGCTCAGTGATATTGTTCAAGTGTTCTGTATCCTTCATGATTTCGTCAGCTTGTTCTATCCATTATTGAGGAAGGTGTGTTAAAAATCTCAACTACAATTGTGGAATTGCTTATTCTCGTAGTTCTAACAGTTCTTGCTTTATATATATAATAGTTATTATTATTTATTACAAGCATATTATTACAAATCATGACTTTTCTTTATGCCCTTTACCCAACTCATCCCTTCCCATCCCCCTGCCCCATCTCCCCTCATCTCCAGTATCCTTAGGTTTGTTTTCCCCTTCTGAAAGTTCAATGTATTGTTTTGGTTTTTTCTTTCTTCCTTTCTTTCTCTCTCTGTCTCTCTCTGTCTCTCTCTGTTTCTCTCTCTCTCTCTCTCTCTCTCTCTCTCTCTCCATGTGGTATTTCTCTTTCCTTGTCTGGCTTATTTCACTTAACATAATTTTCTCCAGATTGCTTCATATATAGGTGAATACATGTTTAGTATGGTTATGTCACCTTTATGAATTGACCCCTTTGTCATTATGGAATGGCCCTCTTTTTCTGTTTTAATATTCTTTGATCTGAAATCTATTCTGATGATAATAAAGTAGACATAATAATTATAATTAGACATACCAGATTTTTTTCCTTTTATTATCCTTTTACTTCTAAACTATTTGTGTCTTTATAATTAAAGTAGGTTTTTTGTAGATACTGCTTATGTGGTTTATGTGGTTCTTGCTTTCTTTTTTTTTTTTTCCTTTTTGTCTTTTTTACTGACCGGTAACGGGATCGCAACCCTCAGTGTTGCGCCCGCACCGCGCTCAGCCAATGAGCGGGAACCGGTCTCCACATGGGATCCGAACCCTCGGCAGGAGCGCCGCCGTGCTCCCAAGCGGCGCACTCTCCAGTGCGCCACCGGGCCGGCCCAGTTCTTGCTTTCTTATCCTGTCTGAAAACCTCTGCCTTTTAACTCGGTTGTTTAAACAATTTACATTTAATACGATTGTTGATATTTTGGATTTAAATCAACTATCTTGCTATTTATTTTTTATTTGTTTTATGTATCCTTTATTCCTTTTTTCTTCTTTTTCTGGCTTATTTTGGATTAATTAGTTTATTAGGATTAATTTTTATGAGTCTATCTTATCTCCTTTATTGACATATTAGCTATATTCCTTTCCTGTGTTATTTTAGTGTTTGATTTAGGTATCATAATATACATTACACAGTTGGCCCTCTGTATCCATGGATTCCACCTTTATGGATTCAACCAACTGTGCTAAAAAATATTTGAAAAAAGAAATAGCATATGTACTGAAATGTACAGATTCTTTTTCTTGTTATTATTCCCTAAACAGTACAGTATAACAACTGTTTACATAACATTTACATTGTGTTAGGTATTATAAGTAATCTAGAGATAAAGTATATGGGAGGATATACATAGGATAGCAGGGACTTGAGCATCCATGGATTTTGGTAGTCACAGGAGGTCCTGGAATCAATCTCCCATGGATACCGAGGGATGACTGTATTACTTTTCTGTTGCTACCTAAAACATTAAAACAATCTTGGTGACACAACACACGCATTTATTACTTTAGAGTTTCCACAAGTCAGGTGTCCAGGGACAGCTTAGCTAGATCCTATCCTCAGGCTCTCACAAGTCTGGGACTGGAGTCTCATCTGAGGCTTAGGATCTCTTTCCAAGCTCATGTGGCTGGTGGCAGAATTCATTTGCTTGCAGCTGTAGGACTCATGGTGGCTTGCTTCTTCAAGAACATTAGGAGAGCTACTGATGCCAGTCTCTGGCCTTTAGACTGTCTTTTAAAGAGCTCACCTGATTAGGTCATGTTCACCCAGGATAATCTCCCTGCTAATTAACTCAAAGTTGATGGATTATGGGTTTTAATTAAATTTGTAAAACTCACTTCATTTTCACCCTATAAAATAACCCAATCACAGGAGTGACATCTATCATATTCACAGGTCCAACCCACACCCAAGGACAGGGGATGGTACAAGGCATGTAGTGTAGGGGGTGGGAATTTAGGGAGGCGTCTTAGAATTACTCCCACCACAACATCTTTAATTTATCACAGTCTACCTTCAAGTGATATTATATTACTTCACGTACAAGGATACTTCAAAAAGTTCACAGAAAGATTCGTATCATCTTTTAACTCTATTTTCCCACAAATTTTTTGAAGTACCCTTGTATAGTATGAAGACCTTACGCCAATGTACCTCCATTCTCCACTGTTAACTTCTGTGCTTGTGTTGATTTCCTAGGGATGCCCTAAGAAAGTGTCACAAACTGGATGGCTTAAAACAACAGAAATTTTTCTTTCACAGTTCTGGAGGCTACAAACCCAAAATCAAGGTGTCGGCAAGGACATGCTCCCTCTGAAATCAGTAAGGGACCCCTTCCCTGCCTCTCCCTAGCGTTCAGTCATTTGCCAGAAATCTTTTGCATTTCTTGAAGCTGCATAAGTGCAGTTTCTGCCTTCATGGTCACACTGTGTTTATCCTGTGTGCCCATGTCTTCACGTGGTTCTTCCTACAAGAACACCAGTCACACTGGATTAGGGGACCACTCACTGAACTCTAGTGTAGCTTCATCATAACCTAACTAATTACATCTTCAGTGACCCTATTTCCAAATAAGGTCACCTTTTGAGGTATTGGGGGTTAGTACTTCAGCATCCTTTTAGGGGACACACAATCCAACTCATAATAATGCTATTGTTGCCATGCATTTTATTTTCACATATTTATAAACCCTATACTACATTATTATTTTTGCTTTAAACAGTCAATTACATTTTAAAGATAGTTCAGTGGTATATTAGTCCATTTGCTGTCGCTTATATCAATACCTGAATATGGGTAATTTATAAAGAAATAGAATTTATTTCTTACAGTTTGGGAGTCTGGGAAATTCGAGATTGAGGGGTGCATCTGGTGAGGGCCTTCTTGGTGGGGACTCACTGCAGAGTCCGGTGGTGACACAGGTTATCACATGGTGAGTGCTGAGCAAGAGCGTATGCTAACGTGCTGCTTCTCCTTATAAAGCCCCCAGTCTACTCCCTAATAATCCATGAAGCCATGAACCATTAATCCATGAATGGATTAATCCACTTATGAGGGCTTAATGCTCAAGATCCAATCACCTCTGAAAGGCCCCACCTTTCAACACTGTCACATTGGACATCAAGCTTCCAAACAAGCTTTGGAGGGGACAAACATTCAGCAAATGCAGAGAAAAAGTCATTATATTTACCCATGTAGCTACCATTTTCAGTGTTCTTGATTCCTTGTGTAGATCTGAGCCTGTAGGCAGGGACCTGGGACTCAGGAGCAGTGGGATCTCTGAAAGGACTCTGCAAACTGTAAAGTGTGGTGCACACGCCAGTCTGACTGCAAACTGTAAAGTGTGGTGCACATGCCAGTTTGTTTTCTGACTACTCTGGGTCTTGGAGCTCATCTCAAAGAACAGCCCTGGTGGTGGCCTTGTGGTTGGCATATATCTGGAGGCAGCAGCCAGGACGCCCTTTACGCCAGCCTCTGCTTTGACAAATGACTTGGAATCTATCATCCCTGCTCTTTGTCAATTTCAAATGTGCCCTAAGTGCTTCTAGGTGTTATTACCACTACAGGCTGGAGACAGAGGAGACTGTGTCTGCTGCCTTTTAGTGTAATTGGCTGGCTGGCTTTTCCTCAGAGTGGCAGACCGGACGCAGCACAAGCAGGCTGCCTCCTCCTGGTGGTAGCAGGGTAACCCTGACCCCCACCCCTGCCCTCACGCCCTCAACCCACCTCGCCAGTGCCTGATTGCTCCCCTCCAGCTCCTGTCTGCTCTCTCACCTTGTCTTTCCTTTCCTTTTTACAAAATGAAAACCCCTTTATGCTTCTGTTTGTAAAAGTAATACAAGATCACTGAAGGGGGGGAAGTCAGAAATGCAGAAAGAGGTAAAGCAGAAAACTAAAGCCTCTCACTCCCCACTTCCAGATGACAATCCCTCTCATCATTTAATGTCCCAGACTTTTTCTCTGGGTGCAAGGAGATTTTTCTTTTGCAAAGATCCATTCATACGAAGCATAGCTTGTGTTGTTTGGCTTTTCCCGTTCAGCAGCTCCCAGACGTTCTTCCTCAGATTCACTGGCACTCCTTCAACAAATGCTTGTTATTTCTCAAATAGATGGCCCATGGTTGGCCTACCCAGCACCCTGTTGCTGGGTGCATCTTGCTCCCAGCTTCTCAGTGGGGAAAAAGCCTCCTTGCCCTTGGTAGCTGCATTCTTTCTGGACTAGGTCCTTAGGATAATTGCTGGGTCTAAGGTCAAAGGTATTGGTCCAGGCTGGCTTCTGCATTTGTGCCATACTCCAGAGTTGCTCTGGGGAAGGTCCCCAAAGTCAGGTCATTCCCCGTGGTCTCGCTGTGCTCCACCTCCCCTGCTGTATACCGTTGGCTCACCAATCAGCCCTTCTCTCCTGAATGCTTCCCTCTGGGCTTGACCCCTCCCCTCCTTGGACTTCTTCCTGCTGCTCCCACCTCCTCCCATCCCTCCAACCTCTTCTCCCTACGGTCTCCCTCATCTCAGTCAAGTCACCCAGGTGGGTCAAGCACAGACCCTAGGAGCTGAGTGCTCCCTTTTGGTCAGCAGTCCCTCCCACCCATCAGCATGCCTGTGGGTGTCACCTTCCCAATCTGTCCAGAATGCAGTTGCTTCTCTCCACACCCCTGATTCCAGCTCCTTCACAAACCCTCCTCTTCCCCATCCCATGCCCCAGGGCAAGGCTCCTCCCTCCTTTTTCTCCAGCAGTTTTGACCTTGTTCTTCTTGACTAGCTCCTTCCTCAGGCCTTGGCTCTTGCTGCGCCCCCTCCACACACGCACCCTCCACCTCTCCCCCGGGATGTTCTTCCCACAGCTGGTCCTTCCGCTGCTGAGTTTCAGACCAAATGTCACTTCCTCACGTCAGCCTGTGAGGTGAGATCATTAGACCCATTTAACAGATGAGGATGTGAAAGGAAAGTGACCTCCCAGGGGCTCACAGCCAACAGGGAGCAAGTCCACATCTGCCCTCGAGTCAGCCTGTGTGTAAACCCGATGCTTTTCCCACAGCTAGCTGATTTAACGTAGCCCTCGCTGCATTGGTGATGGTGATGGTGCACTCCAGAAACATGTTGGTCTCTGAAACCTGGGGTATTAGGGTTCTTTCCATTGTGAGTGCAGAAAGCCAACTTAAACAGACTTAATCACAAAAGGAGAATATATTTGCTTCTGTAAATACGCTTCTGTAAATAAAAAGCCCAGGGGTGGACTTCAAGCATAGCTAGATCTAGGACATAGTCTCTCTGATTCTTGGCTCCACTTTCTCCACTCAGGCCCCTTTCACATGAAGGCCCCCAGCACCTTCACACTGACCACCTAGCCTTCCCTTGACCTGAGCAGAAAGAGAGAGGCTCTGATCTGACAGTTCAAATAAATATTCCAAGACCTGAGTCTGGTGGCCCACCCTCATGACATACCTTGTCCAAGAATGTATCCCAAAGGCTGGGGGGATGGAATGCACTGAGTGGCTAGGCCTGGATCACATGCCCATCTTAAACCATCACAGACCAGGGTAATTCCTTCCCTGAGTGGCACCAGGGCTGTGTGTCCACAGGCCAGAGAGGAAGGATAAATGGAGTCTGTTGTCAGAAAGAGGAGCAGATGCTGAGCAGAAAGAAGCAGCAGAGACCATAATCTCAGGCAGCTGGAGCAGGACCAGAGACAAACCCAGGTCTTCTCTGGCGCAGCAGGGCTTGCCGCACCCCAGCTCACTGTGCTCAGGCACTGCTGCGTCCTGGTCGGAGGGATCCTGCAGACGCTCAGCTGAGGGCTTCACTGGGAGAGCCTAGGAGGAGGCTAGAGACGGAGCGAATTAACGACCTGCTTCCTTGAGGAGGCTCCTGGGTGAGCAAAGCATTAGCACTCGGTGAATTCAGCTTTAATAAGTGACGATGACAGGCTGCCCCTCCACTGGGCAGGGAGGCAGGACCAGAAGGGTGAAGGATCAGGACTGCTGGTCTGGGGTCTGGTGTGCAGATGGCCCCAAATGCATCCTCTCCCAGGGTGGATGTTTCTGAAAGTAGCCCCAGCCAGCTTACTGCCTCTCACCCAGCCCCTCCTTCTCACTGTGGGGTCTCTCCTCCCCGCCCGGTCCCCCCACATGTGGAAAAGTTGCCCTCCTCTGGAAGCCCCTCTCGTCTGCAGCTCTTTCCTCCAGGAGGCAGGTTGGCCAAAGTGGGGCAAGAGTTTGGAGGCCAGGAGGAGACTGGCCCCTGTCCGGCCCCCAGCAGCTGGCATCGCAGAGCAATGATGTTTTCATCTCCACCATTGTGGCCAAATCTTTTTTGGGAAAAAAAAAAAAATTAGCCCTGGAAATCCAGGGCCCTCTGTCACCTGAGCAGCACAGCTGGGCTGCACAAGCAGCATTTTGTCCCTGTCTGTCCTGGCAGGGCCAGGAGGATGTGATAGATGGTGCCTGAGCCATCCCGAGGCCCCATGCAGAGTCCAGAGCAGCACAGACTTGGCTGGAACTCGTTACTCTAATGACAGGATCGATGGGCCAGGATGAGCCAAGTCTTTGCGAGATTTAAGTGGACACTTACCGTGGCTGGATCAAGTACCTTCGTGGGGCTGCTCTGTCTGCCAGAAGCCTGCAGGGAATGGGGAGAGAGGGCTGCCGCTGAGGACGAAGCCTCCAGGGCTACTTGCTGCATGGGAAGGGGCAGCCGCCCAAGCCCAGGCCAAGGGACATTTGTCTCAGAGACCCCAGGCCAGGATGTCCCAAAATCTACTCCAACCAACAGCCATGTGTCCTCGGCCCCAAATGCATCCTGTCTCCTCGTGAACCAGCAGTGCAGCCTCCTTAGGTTGGGCTGAGGATTGAATGCAATAATGCAGCATTTGTCACTGTCTTTGGTCATTATGTGTTCATTTTAATGCATTTTTAAAAGCATATAGCTAGCACATTAAACCCATGAGTCCATAGATATCCTTGGTAAGGAGAAAATGTGCATTGATTTGAGAGTGAACAAGACATGGAGTACTCAAGCCTGGGAAATAGCCCAGTGCGACCCTGGGGTTGGTCATTCAACAAGTGCTGGCATGAAGTATTCATGGCCTGAAAGTCCTAAGCCCACGGCTTTTGGTGGGACTTGGGGGGCTGATCATGGTGGGTGTGCCCAGGGGGACTCTACAGGACAGATGTGCTCAGGGGCCCCCAAATCCAAGAATCCAAGACCCCTTCTCTGTTTGAAGGATCTGGCCAGCTGAGCCTCAGAACCACTAGGGCTGACCAGGAACACGGGTGAGGCCCAGGCACCTGCATTTTCCGGGAGCTCCTTGGCATCTGCCTGGCGTCTCCAGGATGCTGAGGATGGGGACAGATGTCCAAGGCCTGTGTCTGATCAGGAAGGCCTTTCTCCTGATGATGGGAGCTCCAAGCACAGAGGCAGGGACTCGTTGGCTTCTGCAAAGCTGGCCATAGCCAAGTGGCCTCTTACGCAGGACTCAGGTTCTCACGCTGCCTGCTCTTGGCAATTGTCCTTTTGTGTATTTCAGGACGGTGGCTGGGGAGGCCCCACTGTGCTGGGGTCCCTGGTGTTGAGTCCTGTGCAGCAGATCCTGTGGTCTGAGTAGCCTACCTTCCAGCGGGGCCTTTCCCCACCTGAGCGCCCTCTGTGTGGAGACCCTTCCAAGTCAGAAATAGAGTCACTGTCTCGGAGCAACCCCAAGCCCATTTTCAAAAGATAATAAAAGCTCAATATAGTTCATGTCCACAGGAGGGGTGGGGGAAGTCTCATCCCCCATTTCCAGCTGGGTGGCATAGCACAGGTCAGGCTCTCTCTCCCAGCCTCCGTTTGCTTTTCTGTGAAATGAAGATAATAACAAAACTGCTTTGAAGCAAATCAAGAGGGGACCAGAATGGTGATTATGTGTTTGTGCACACACTGTCCAGGCGCTGGCTGTGGAAAATGGCCCCACTGTCCCAGGGCTGTACCCAGAAAAGGGGCTGAACCCAGAGTTCTGTCTGGAGCCACAGGGCTGGGGGCTCAGACACACAACATGTGCACACACACGCCCACACGCCTCTCCAGCTTTCCTAACAAGGGCCTTTTCTCTGCCTGCTTGGTGTTTCTGAGGGAAACCAGAGAAAACAGTATGTTTCTTTGTTTTATTATAACACTGATGACTTCATCTTTCTTGTTCTTCCCAGAAAAGACGATGACGAATTTGTTATAGTTCAGCTGTGAGAGCCTCCTCTTATAGCAAGAATGAGAAGTATTTAAAGTAGCTTCTTGCTTTTCAGAGTTATTTTCAGATAAATGATCCTGCTTAGCATTTCTCAGGTCCACACTGCAGGCCCCAGGCTCCACGCTGCGCACTGAGCCTTTCTCTAATTCCCACCGTCTGCGGGGGAAAGGCTGCGCTGCATGCACAGCACCCTGTCCTGGGTCCTTCATAGGGCAGGACTTCCCAGGTCCCCCCACAGTGACCACAGAGGGACTACGTCTCCCCGACTTTCTGAGACACCCCATGCATCTGGGCTCCCACACCTGTACATCCAAGTCATAAGTCACCATTAATTAAAAAACTGCAGGTTTTACCTCATTCCCCCAAATTTCCAAATTTAGGGGAGAAATAAAATTCTTTTTTATTTTTATTTTTTTTGAAATTCTTATTTCTATGTCATTTAAGATTTTCCAGACTCTTGACAGACATCTGTAGCTAGAAAAAAAATGGTCCCAGGGACTGATGTCCATGCAGCCACTTCAGCCTAAACAGCTGTGGTCAGTGTGAGGATCTGGTCTCTAGTGTGTCCTGAGACACCAGGAGCCCTGCCTCAGGACCCTTGTGTCCCAAATCCTAGGCAGCCGCAGAGGACTTAATCAGGAGATGGGATGGTAGGCTCAGGTGGAGCAGGGGCAAGCAGGTGATGGAGATAGTGAGGTGGTGGCATCTCCAGGGTTGTGGGGGCACCACTCAGCTCTGGCCAATGGACAGTACCCAGTGTGGCCATTTCTGAGCTTTCAAGGGAAGGCAGACATGCTGATCCTTGTGAAAGTCCCCAGTGCATGAATAAGGGCAGCAAATTCACAGTTTAGAAAGGCACTGTGCAAACCAAGCAGGATACCCAGGCCACTGCTTGTCAACTTCAGGTGACTTATCTAGAGTGACCATCGACACACACTTGGTAGGTGCTCACGAGAGCTGCCGCGGGGGACAGAAAGGTGAATTGGACTGTCCCTGCCCATGAGCGGGCAGGCAAAAGAGCTCAACAGGGAGCAGCAAGCCCTGCTGGGTGCAAAGTGTGTGGGAGCCCAGAAAAGGCGCTCTGGCCACCAGGGAAGGGGATGGGGCAGGCTTCCCGGAGGAAAGGACAATGATTTGAACCTTGACAGCCTCTGCCAGGCAGGTTGGCAGGAAAGGGCAACCTGGGAAGAGGGCACAGCATGTGCAAAGGTGCACAGGCAGGAAGGGCATGTGTTTGGGCAGGTGGGAGGGCAGGGTGGAGAGGCCCCCACATGTGGAAAGGAAGGGCAGGGTGGGCTCCAGCTCTGGGGCGGAGCCTCGACGGAAGGAGGGTGTGGCCCTGGTCTTTGCCAGCTGGGGCAGGAAGGCTTTGTGGGAGGGTCTGAGCAGAGTCAGGCAGGCAGCATCTGGGAGCTGTGTGTGCCACAGGCTTGGTGACTGCTAGGGACCCCTGAATCTCTGCCTGCTCTCCTCCCGCTGTCCCCACCATTTCCTTAGCCACCTCATGATCCTGGAACCCAGTCGCACTCGGCCAGGTCTGGGCTCAGGAGGGAGGCCAGAGAACCCAAGCAGCAATGGAGGGCCAGGCAGCCCAGGCTGTGGAGGAGGCAGGGGAGGCTACCTGGGCATGACTGAGGGCGTGAGCACCTGGGGCAGGCTTGGGACCTCCACTGGCCTCCCTTTCCTACTGTGCTTCTCACCACAGAACAGGTGGCCCTGCTGGTCCTCCTCGATCTACCTGTGGGCAAAGTGGACAGGGTGGGGTGGGCAGGGCAGGACCACAGACCCTCACCCCAACAGCCTCTCCTACAGGGTGAATCTTCTGAGCCTACTTTACAGATGTGGAAACCGAGGCTCAGGACCGTGGGGGGTCCCACAGCCAGTCAGTGGGGAAGACCCCTGGCGGGCCCACACACTGTCCCCACCCACGATGCAGGTCCCTGAGCCTCACAGGCCTGCCTCCTGACACCACTCTTTGAAACACTCCCAGAAGTTACAGGGGAAAACAAAGCTTTTATTTTTGCTGCATGTTCCCTGTTCTTGAAAGCGCCTGAGAGGTGTTTGTCAGGAGGTGTGGGTGACTCATGCAGACACTTGAAGACGCAACTGGCTATTTGGGGCCCAGACTCTGGTGAGCGGGGGCAGTGTTCCTGCAGGGTGCCCACTGCAGGGGTGCAGGTGCTCAGGACAGTTCAGGCTGACCCTCAGTGGGAGGACAGTGCCTGAGGACCAGGCAATGGGTACTGGACGCAGTGGAAGCCTTCCAGTGGAATGGACATTCCAAGTGTTGTCAGCATCATCCCTAGGCCCAAGAGGCGGGCTCTGACGTTGTTGGGGTGCTTGTCAACTGCAGGGTCTCCCATCCTCTCAGGTTATGCTAGGTTCCCAGGGCCATATGGAGGGAGGACTGTGGTCCTTGCTGACATCCCTTTACCAGTGTTCAGGGTCTGAACATGAGGCCATTGCTTAGGCCATGCTGTGGTTTGAATGTGACCCCCAGATTTCATGTGTTGGATACTTAATCTCCAAAATCATGTTGATGGCATTTGGAGGTGGGGCTTTTGGGAGGTAATTACAATTAATAAGGTTATCAGGGTGGGGCCTGCACGATGGGACTGCTGGCTTTATAAGAAGAGGAAGAGAGACCTGAGCTAATACAGACGCTCTTGCCCTCTGGCCATGGGAGGCCCCTGCCATCTTATTGCACAGTGAGAAGGCCCACACCAAACGCAGCACCACAACTTTGGACTTCCCGGCCTCCAGAACTGTAAGAAAAAAAATTTTTTTTTTAAATAAATGACCCAGTCTCAGGTATTCAGTTATAGTAACAGAAAACGGACTGAGATAGGCTGCCCCATGCCTTCCCAGCTCCAGCACGAGCAGGCCAGGGCCTGCTTCCACAGACGGTTCACGCTTTCTTCCAGGCTCCCCTGAGTCCTTTCAGTGCTCACCTTTGGATGCTGAAAGTCCTGAGGTCTTGCATCTCAGAAGCCTCAAAGTCTAAGCTGAAAATGCTTTCTCGCCCCTGCTCCATGAAGAGGTTAAGTGGGTGGGGGTTCCACTTCCGGCTGGGGGAAGGCCACGGGGTGCCTAGAATGGGGAGTCCTGGCCGGTATCTTACAGTGTGGTTTCCGCTTCCTGGAACTCGGGGTCATGGCCTTCTGACCTGGGCTGTCTCCCCACTCTCTGGGATTCAGGTCCCCAGTTTGGAGGGCTCTGCAGTGCTTACAGAGCCCCCTTCTCTCCAGGTGCCCGCTGGGCAGGAGGCCATGGAGGGGTCATACTCCCCGTACACCAGTCCTGGAGAGGCAAGGAAAGGCCCCCAGGCAAGGCAGTGGGTGGGAGCAAGGCGCCTGGCCTCAGGACAGATCCACAGCTGCCTCCACATTCTGACCTTGGTGCTGAGGACAAGGGGAGCAGGGGATGTGCCCTGACAGGCTAGTGCGGCCCCTTTGGCTGTAGAGAGGAGGCTCAAGCAGCAGGAGTCAGGTGGCTGAGCGGGCAAAGCATGGGAGAGGGCAAACACCACCAGACTCTCCCAATTTCAGCCTGGGGGCCCCAGGAGCCTTTGGAAAATTTGAAGGGAGAGGAACCTGGGGCGGCTGACTTTGGGAGGTCACAGGAGGGTGGTGAGCTTGGCCAGGGATAGCTGTGCTGGGTGGGGCAGGCGGGGCTGGCAGGCCTGTGCCTCCTACCTGGAGGCTGGGGGGATAGGAAAGAGCATCTTGGCTAAGCAACAGTTCGAACTTTCATCCCTGCCCCTTCTAGCTGCACACGTCTCAGTGGCAAATGTGATCTTCATAGAGTGTGATATTCACCCTCTGTGGTAAATAAGACACTTCACAAAATAGGCCAGGCTCCCTGCTCTCACAGCTACCACCTGGCTGGCCAGTCAGCTCCCGGGAGCAGCCAGGTCACCACTGGCAGCCTTGGCTGCTGGCAGGCACCCACAGAACTCTTTCTCCCTGTCCCTGCCCCTCTCCCCCCAGAGACTGTCATTCATTCATGCACGCATTCATTCATTCACACACTCATTCATCCAGTGAGCGTTTGCCAAGCCCTTTTCTAGGAGCAGGAATAGGCAAGGCAGGGCCCCAGAGGAGCCCAGTCCTGAGGGGAAGACACAGGATAACCTCAGGCTTGGATAAGTGCCACGAGGAAAATGAAACAAGGTCCAGGGCAGAGAGGGATTGGGCAGCAGGTGCCATGTGGGCCAGCAGGGAAGGCCTCTGAAGGAGGCTGAGATGGAGGAAGCCAGACGGAGACCTGGGGGAAAGGTGTTCCCAGCGGGAGAGCCCAAGCAGGAGCCCGAGGCGGGAATGAGAGAGGAGACCTGGGGGAGAACTCAGAGAGGAGGGCTTGGAGCCCAATCTGGTGGGACCTTGTGGGCCAGGAGAAGAGCCAGGGCAGGTCGTGTGACATAGGCAGGGCTGGTGCAGACCAAGTCCCAGCACTGTGCTGGGCACATACGCTCACAGCCTCTCCATGCTTCCACCGACTTGTTATCCTTGTTGTGCATATGGGAAACTGAGGCTCAGGGAGGGGCTCCCGTCCACCCACCACCCACTTTCCCTCTCCCTCCTTCCTTAATAAATCCCTGTTGCTCGAAGGGCCCTTTCTTTGCTTACTTCCTCTAGTGACCACCTCCAAACCACAGTGGCCCCGGCCCCCGTCTACTGGATTTTTGAACGCTTCCTCCAGGAGGAAGCACCAGAGCTAGACCTTCAAGGGGAACACGGAAGAAAGGTGTTCTAAAACAGGGGAAACTGAAAATCCTGACTCAGGTGGGAGAGTGGATGGCCTGTTTTAGGCACAGCAAGCAGGTGGATAGGTCTGCTGTAGTCTTTACTTATTGTTTTTTGTAAAATCAACTCATTTGTTAAAATAAATATATTTTGTAGTGAAATTTTACATTCCTACCCAAATCACCATGATCACTTCCCGTAAATAAAAAAATGACCTTAAAAATTAATGTAATGAAAGCAAATATTATTCATTTTTAAAAAGACTAAAATTGTCGCATAATTATAAAGACCAGCATTCCGGTTCTAGGATGGTATGACTACACTCCACTCTCTCTCCCCAACTGAATGCAGCTGAAAACTGACAGAATGCATGGGGCAGATATTGAGGACTTCAAAAATGAACTAATAGGCAGAC
>NW_007736230.1:39127-42619 GCF_000696425.1 Galeopterus variegatus | reverse complement strand
CACAGGCCCTACAGGAATCTAAAACTCTGAGGCAGGGGAAACCTTCCTCTCTGAGTAGAGGAGCTGTTGCCTCAAAGAGGTAGAATGAACTCGCTACTTTTCTTTCTCTCTGTCCTCCCACCACTTGGCCCTGGATGACGGTATAGTTATGGGAGTGCACAGCAGAATGGGGTAAATAAAGCTTCTGGCTGAAACACCAAAAATGGGAACCCCAGGCAACCAGAAAATACCATGGAGATCGCACAAAGGGAGAAGCTCAAGAAAGCAGCCTCATAAAGTTGTTTATTAACTCCTGAGCTTATCCTAAAGGCACACAAGCATGAATCTGATCCTAAACATAACACTGTAGGCTTTGATAACTGAAGAAGAAAACAGACCACTGTCCAGGTTTCAGACTGGCCACCAGGTAGCACACAAATTTGAATACCAACTCAAGGCTTTGAAAACAGAACTAACATTGAAACCACAGCCCACAGAAGCCTGGTCAGTACTCTTGGCCCAAGCCCAACAGGGTTAATTGCCTGCTAAAACAAAAATATAAATATTCTGCACAGGACTTAAACAAGACACGGAATTCCATAACGTGGTATTCAAGAACACTACTCAGAATTACTTGACATATAAAGAAGTGAGAAAGTGTCAACTAACACAGGAAAATATAATGAACACATGTCAACACTAAGTGAGGCAGATCCTGGAATTTTCTGACAAAGACTTTAAAGCAGCTGTTATAAAAATGCTCCAAGTAAGGGCAAATACTCTTGAAACAAATGGAAAGCTAGAAAGTCTCAGCAGAGAAATAAGAGATATAAAGAAGAAACAAATGGACATTTCAGAACTGAAAAATATAATAACCAAAAGTTTAAAACTCACTGATAGGCTCAATAGCAGAATGGAGATGGCAGGAAAAAGGATCGGGAATGTTGAAGATAGTTCAATAGAAATTATCTAATCTGAACAACAGAGAGAAATTGAAAGAAAAATTAACAAAGCTTGAGGCTCCTATGGGACACTAACAAAAGGTCTAACATTTCTGTCACTAGAGTCCCAGAAGGACAGGACTACTGCACAGTTGCAGTACAAAAAAAAATTATTTGAAGGTATTAGTTCTTCAATGATGAAACTTCCCAATTTATTCAAATACATGAACCCACATATTCAAGAACCCCAAGACAGGATGAATTCCAAACAGGATAAAACACAAATTCATGCCCAGATACTTCATAATTAAACTGCTGAAAACTAAAGACAAAGAAAAGAATCTTGAAAGTAGCCAGAGAAAAGTGATGTTTTACTTATGAAGGAAAGAATGATTCAAATGACTGTGGATTTCTCTTTAGAAACCATAGAGGCCAGAAGTAAGTGGAACAACATTTTTAAAGTGCTGAAAGAAAAGAACTATCAACATATAATTCTATGTCTATTGAAAAGGTCTTTCAGGGGGCTGGCCAGTTAGCTCAGTTGGTTAGAGCATGGTGTTTTAATACCAAGGTCAAGGATTCAGAACCCCTTACAGGCCAGCCACCAAAAAAAAAGATCCTTTGGGGAAACAATGTAAGTTGTATAAGACATACACTCAGGTGAAAGGAAAATAAGGGAATTTATTGCTAACAGACCTGCTCTAAAAGCACTGCTGAAGGACGTTCTTCTGGCAGAAAGGACATGAAGCTTAAGGACACTTATAACATCAGGAACGAAGGAAGAGCAACAGAAATGATAAACATTTATGTAAATATAATAGACTATTCTCTTGTATTCTACAAATATGTTTGATGGTTGAAAACAAAGATAACATTGTCAGGTGGTGTTTTCAATATATGTGGATGTAACACATAAGAGACCTACATACACATAAGGGAGAATGAGGTTACCTATAGGGTGATAAGTTTTCTATATTCCACTTGAAGGGGGGAAATAGTCATTCTAAATAGACTGTGAAAAGTTAATTATGCATGTTGTAACCCCTAGTGCAACTGTGAGAATGAGGTTACCTATAGGGTGATAAGTTTTCTATATTCCACTTGAAGGGGGGAAATAGTCACTCTAAATAGACTGTGAAAAGTTAATTATGTATGTTGTAACCCCTAGTGCAACCGTGGGGAAATAGTCATTCTAAATAGACTGTGAAAAGTTAATTATGCATGTTGTAACCCCTAGTGCAACTGTGAAAAAACTATCCAAAGATATAAAGACCGAATAAAAAATTAAAATAAAATACTAAGAAGTGTTGAAATAGTTTAAAAGAAGGCAGAAGGAGAGAACAGTAGAATTTAAAAGAGGCAACAAAAGAAAAAAGTCTGCTGTGAACCTAAAACTGCTGTAAAAAAAAAAAATAATAAGGTCTATTTAATAAAATAAAATGGTAACCCCCATCCAAACACATCAATAAATATATCAATTGTAAATAGTCTAAACGTATCAATTAAAAGATAAATTGTCAGAATGGATTTTTTACATGATCCAATTTTAGGCTGCCTAAAAGAAACTCACCTCAAACATAATGGCATAGATAGATTGAAAGAAAAAAATGGGAAAAGAATATACTAGGAAAATAATAATCAAAAGAAACGTGGAGTGGCCATATTAACAACAGACAGAGTAGAATTCAGAGAAAAGAAAATTACCAAAGATAAAGAAGGACTTGGGCCGAGCCCGTGGCGCACTCGGGAGAGTGCGGCATTGGGAAGCGCAGCAGCGCTCCTGCCGCGGGTCCGGATCCTATATAGGGATGACTGGTGCACTCACAGCGCTCACTGGCTGAGCACGGTGCAGCNTTAGAAGATATTTTGCACTGAATGAAAATGAAAATACAGCATAACAAAATTTGTGGAATATGCCTAAAACAGTGAAACCAAAAGCTGGTTCTTTGGAAAGATCAATAAAATTGACAAACCTCTGGCCAGGCTAACAATAAATACCCCCAAAACAAACAAAAACAAACAAACAAAAACAAACAAACAAAAACAAACAAGCAAACAAAAAACAAGAGAGAGAACACAAATTACTAATATCAGAAATGAAAGAAGGCGCAGGAGCAACGCCGAGGGTTGCGATCCCGTTGCCGGTCCCCGGTCCGGTACGGGGGTGACAGAATGAAAATACAGCATAACAAAATTTGTGGAATATACCTAAAACAGTGAAACCAAAAGCTGCTTCTTTGGAAAGATCAATAAAATTGACAAACCTCTGGCAAGACTGACAAAGAAAAAAAGAGAGAATATACAAATATCAGGAATGAAAAAGCAAATATCACTGGAGATCTGCAGACATTAAAAGGATAATATTCATAAGAGACTACTATACCAACCCCACACAGATATATTGGACAACTTAGATATAGTAGACCGATTCCTCAAAAACAATTAACTACCGGGCCGGCCCGGTGGCGCACTGCGCTAGTGCGCCGCTTGGGAAGCCCAGCTGCGCTCCCGCCGAGGGTTCGGATCCCACATACAGACCGGTTCCCGCTCGCTGGCTGAGCAAGGTGCGGGC
>NW_007736230.1:23321-38395 GCF_000696425.1 Galeopterus variegatus | reverse complement strand
TTAGAAGATATTTTGCACTGAATGAAAATGAAAATACAGCATAACAAAATTTGTGGAATATACCTAAAACAGTGAAACCAAAAGCTGCTTCTTTGGAAAGATCAATAAAATTGACAAACCTCTGGCAAGACTGACAAAGAAAAAAAGAGAGAATATACAAATATCAGGAATGAAAAAGCAAATATCACTGGAGATCTGCAGACATTAAAAGGATAATATTCATAAGAGACTACTATACCAACCCTACACAGATAAATTGGACAACTTAGATGTAGTAGACCGATTCCTCAAAAACAATTAACTACCAAAACTCACCTAATATGAAATAAATAACCTGAAGAGTCCTATAACTAGTAAAGAAATAGAATTAATAATTTAAAACCTTAGAAAAAGAAATATCTGGCCCAGGTTTTGTTGGCAAATTCTATTTGCCTATTTTTTTCATTAATTACTTAATGAGGAAATAACACCAGTTCCATACTGTCTCTTCCAGAAAACAGAAGAGAAAGAAACACATTTTATAATGTCAGAATGACTTTGAAATCACAGCCAGACAAAGACAGACAATACAAGGAAACTACACACCAATATTCCGTATGAACAAAAATCCTCAACAAAATATTAGCAAATACAGTCCAACATTACATGAAGAAAAAAAATAGTACACATGACCAAGTGGTGTTCATTCTGGGGATGCAAGACTGGTTCCATATTTATAAATCAAATAATAGAATCCATCATACTAACAATATAAAAAAGAAAAACCACATGATCATAGCAATTGATCAGAAAAACCATTGAACAAAATTGAACCATTTGTCATAAAAGTTCTCAGCAAACTAGGTATAGAAGGGAATCCTCAATCAGATAAGGGCCATCTCCACAAAACCTACCACTAATATACTTAATGGTGAAAGACATAAGATTATGTATATATAAATCGAGAATATCCACTCTCACCCCTCTTGATCAGTATCCTATTGGAAGTCCTAGCTAGTGCAATAGACAAGAAAAATAAAGTGAGGCGTATAGATCAGAAAAGAAGAAACAAAACTGTCCCTGTCCCTGTTTGCGGATAACATGATGATTTTCTATACAGAAAATCCCAGGGTGAAAAAACATTTTAAAAAACTCGAATTAATATGTGTATTTAGCAACATCCCAGGATACAAGTCCAGTGATCAATTGTATTTTTATATAATAGCAATGAACAATCGGTGACCAAAATTTAAAATACAATGCCATTTGCTATAGCTGCCCCTGCCAAAAAAAATACTTCAATGTAAATCTAGCAAAATGCTGAAAACTATGAAACTCTGATGAAAAAAATCAAAGAAGACCTAATTGGAGAGACAAACTGTGTTCATGGATTGGAAGACTCAACATAGTAACGATATCAGTTCTTCACAAGTTAATTCATAGATTTAATGCAGTTCCAATTAAAATCCTTGTGGGATTGTTTTGTAGGTACAGATAAGGTAATTTTAAATGTATATGGAAAGGCAAAGGAACTAGAATAGCTAAAAACACCAAAATATGAGTAATAATAAACATAAATCTATTTATGACAATTCATGCCTGTAAAAAAGTCCTTAATGAGTTGAGCGTAGCGGTTTATCAAATGTCTCTCATGAAAGGCTGTTTAGCTTTGACTTGCTCAGGGTAATACAGAGGGGTCTAAGCCAGATAGGACCACAATTTAATAGTCATCCACTCATTTATTCATTTCAAACCCGCCGTGTGCCCAGGCACTGGGGGCGCTGCAGCACTCACGAGAGACCATGTGCCAGGGCTCACGGTCTTGCGGAGAAGTGACTGAGCACCTCAGCAGGTGTCAAGGGCTGTGAGGAAAGGGTCCTGGTGACAAAATGCTGAGAGGCAGCCTAAGGTAGGCCTGCCAGTGTGATCTGAGAGGTCCTCTCCAGGGGATGGGGGGTGGCATCCCCGTGAGCCTGAGTGATGGGGAGTCAGATATGTGAAGTGGGAGAGGGAGCTCCCAGCAGAGGGAACAGCGAGTGCGGGAGCAGGAGTGGTGTGGTCAAGGAGCAGGGCTGGCTGGGGAAATCAGACTGGATCTCTTCACCTTGCAGACCCTCCAGCCACATTCAACACCCCTGAAGTCCCCACCCTCCCCAGACACCCAGTCCCTGTCAATATGGTGATCTGATCTGCCCTCCTCGGGGTTGCACCCAAGACTGTGAAGCCAGGATCAGGCAGTCCATGTCACAGGCCCTCAAGGTACCCATGGCGATGCCCACTGCTGTGTCTGGTCCATGTGAGGGAAGGGTCCTGGCGACAAAATGCTGAGAGGCAGCCTCAGGTAGGCCTGCCAGTGTGATCTGAGAGGTCCTCTCCAGGGGATGGGGGGTGGCATCCCCGTGAGCCTGAGTGATGGGGAGTCAGATATGTGAAGTGGGAGAGGGAGCTCCCAGCAGAGGGAACAGCGAGTGCGGGAGCAGGAGTGGTGTGGTCAAGGAGCAGGGCTGGCTGGGGAAATCAGACTGGATCTCGTCACCTTGCTGACCCTCCAGCCACATTCAACACCCCTGAAGTCCCCACCCTCCCCAGACACCCAGTCCCTGTCAATATGGTGATCTGATCTGCCCTCCTCGGGGTTGCACCCAAGACTGTGAAGCCAGGATCAGGCAGTCCGTGTCACAGGCCCTCAAGGTACCCATGGCGATGCCCACTGCTGTGTCTGGTCCATACCACATTCTGAGCCCCGTGGATCTCTGGGGCAATTCCCACCTGGCAGCTTTTGCTCCTCATGCCGTCAGGGCCTCTGCAAGGCTGTCCCAGGCCTCATGGAGGCAGATCCTCCTTATGGCCATTTCTCGCCACCTCCCTAGGCACCTCCCTTGGAAACCGACTCAGGTCCCTCTGCCTTCAGAGCCCACTCACCTCCCAAAAGATGTTCCAGGAGCAAGGCAGAGGGAGGGCCCTCTCCTGCTGCAGGCTGCCAACCCCCATGTTCTCAGGGGCTCCCTGCAACTTCTTTCTCTACCCCAAGCCTGAGAAACATTTTTCTAGTCTGGGGGCTGTGGAGGAACATTGCCATTTTAAAAAAACTTTGTGTGTATTTAAAGTGTACACCATGATGTTTTGATATACATATACATAGTGAAACGATTACTTCAGTCAAACAGACTGACTTATCCATCACCTCACATACTTGTCTTTTTCTATTTTCTTTCTTTTTTTTTTTTTCTTGTAGTAAGAGCATCTAAGATCTACCGATCTAGTACATTTCCAGGATACGTATGGTATTGTTAACTATAGTGGGGGAACGGTGCCTTTATCCATGATGTTTCTCCCAGGCATATAAAACTTAAAGGCCCAGGAGAAGGGTCCTGTCTTCCTCTGCTCTCTGCGGCCACTGCCTGCCAGGGCTCTGAGCACAGGATGGCGGGCTGTGTGAGTGGAGAAAGGGATGGGGAGAAGGGAATGCTGGAGGGGAAACTGGTCACTGTTTTAAGTCATGTGCCTCCTCCCCATCTCTCTTCAGTACCCATGACCTTCCAGGACTGTGCCAAGTGTCAGCATGTGCCCCTTCCTCAGTTTTCTGCCGTCTTGGTGACACTTTTCCCTAATATCACCACATAGTGTTATACTGTAAATACAGATGCTATAAGCGTGTGTGCAAATATCAGCATACTAAGGAAAATGCCTCAAAGCACTCACAAGAAGTATTTGTGAGTATGCACTAGGGATCTGTCTGGTTTTTATAGAGAGGTTCTTAAGCTGTGCATGGATTTTTGCTGATGTGAGACCCTTAGTGGAGTAGATATTCTACTCGCTTTTCCCCCCACTCTGCTCCTATGTAGAGGTTAACTTTGTATTTTTTAACTTGAAAGGCATTCTAGTTTATTTATTTATTTATTTATTTATTTATTTATTTATTTATTTATTTATTTTGACTGGTAAGGGGATCGCAACCCTCAGCACGGTGTTGTCTGCACCACGCTCAGTGAGCGCACCAGCCATCCCTATACGGCATCCAAACCCACAGCCTTGGCGCTACCAGCACCGCACACTCCCGAGTGAGCCACGGGGCTGGCCCTTGAAAGGCATTTTAAAAGCTTTCCTAACACTGTATCATTGGTGACAGCATATTGTATATGGCTTCTCTGAAATAGGGAGTCAGTTTTTTCTTCCCAGAGGTGAAGCTGATATTGACAATGGGTATGATGCTGGAATTTTATTAGGATGGAAATCTGGGTGTGGGCAGCTCAAGAGTCTTCCCTGCTGCAGGGAGCCAGTTGGAAAGACCCCAGGTGGTGAAGCGATGTTCAATATGTGTTACCAACACAGGGGACAGCCTCCCCAGCGTGGAGCCCACCCCTTGCCCAGAGCCTAGAGACCTCTCTCCAGGCTATGGAGAGCAACATGCTCAAGTATCTAGGAGCAGGGGCAGGGACAGCCTCCCCAGCGTGGAGCCCACCCCTTGCCCAGAGCCTAGAGACCTCTCTCCAGGCGATGGAGAGCAACATGCTCAAGTATCTAGGAGCAGGGGCACAGCCTGGAGGCCCCAGAGGCCAGCTGCACATGGGAAGCAAGCCAGTATCTCGACTAGATCCTGGAGGCCCCACTGACCCTTGACAGCTCCTTAGGCCCAAACAACAGCTTCTTACAGGAGAGACCAGAATAGGATTAAGGGGGGCTGCTGGACAGAGGAACCAGGAACGGAGGGGATTTGCAAGAAACACCTCCAAGTTAGCAAAGAAGGAGCATCCACAGCGATTGTTCCACTGGTACATCCTTGTCCACCTTCCATGGGAAAAGCAAGGCCATAGGTGGGCAGTTGTGAGCCCCGCAGGTAGGAGTGTCATCTGGGGCAATTTTTTGGTATCGAGATTCTGTCTACTTCTAGTGACAGAGCCCCAGCTCAAACTCGCCAAAAAAAGAGGGGGGTAAGGGGGGAGGATTTACTGTTTCATATAAATAAAGTCTACCTGCAGGGCTAACTTTGGGTGCAGCTAGAATCAGGGCTCAAGCAATGTGCTCAGGGCTTGGCCTCCCATCCCCTCTCAGACCTGCGTGTCTGGAGGGAGTAGAAAGGGGGGTTCCCAGCCTCCCCTTGTTGGCCAGATGGCCGCCAGCAGCTCAGGCCTCCATGCTCAGTTTCTCGTCCTGCTGGATAGAGAGCATCAGGAGGGCAACCTGAACAATCAGTCCCTCCTGAAACCCCCTGAAGTACACTAATGGGACTGTTGTAAAAAAATAATAATAATAAAATTAGAAGAAGAATAAATGGAAGAACAGGAGTAGCAGCAATAGCAAGAAACTTTGGGAAGCTGAAAAGCAGATAAACGAGCAAGCAATGATAAAGCAGACCTGAGAAAGCCAAATTCCCAACACAGGGATTAACTAAGGGGTACTACTGTCAGGAGTTAGGCCTATGGCTCCTCTTCCCATCTTCAGTATCAAAGTCCCCCCAAAACAGCCCACACAGATCTCCCCACTATGAGCTTGTCCACAAGCCCTGCCCTCTCCCTCTGAGTGTCCAATCAGCTTCTTAATCTCTATCTGACATCAGAGCAAATGCTTCCAATCTGGCAGATGGGAAAAAGGCAAATTGGAGGAAATAAAGGCAATGCAGAAAGAAGGAAACAAAACACTAATATTCTCAGAGAGGTAAGAGAATATATTACATCTATGAAAAAAAGGATAGTGTTAAATATTTTAATAAGTAAACTTCACCCAAATTAAAAGCATTTTGCAGAAATGAATAATAAAAGGCTTGGAAGATAAGACCAAAAACTTTCAGAAAGTTTAATGGAAAATAGAAAAGAAAAGATAAAATATCAGAGGACAAATGCAAGAGGTCCAGCACTGAGTGTCAAGAGTTCCAGAAAGAGAAAATAAAGGAGAGGAAATCATCAGTGAAATGATTTAGGAGAATTTCCTAGCACTGAAAGGCACTCGTTTCTGGCTTGTGAGGTTGGAAAGTGCTCCACACAAGAGACAGAAAGATCCATGTCCAGATGCATCATTGTGAAATTTCAGAAGATTCGGGATGAGGGTGACCAACTGTCCTGTCTTGGTTTGCCTGGAACAAAGGGGTTTCTTGGGATATAGGATTTTCATTACTAAAACCAGGACAATCCCAGGCAAACAAGAATGACCGGCCACCCTACTGGGACAAAGAAGATGCTGCAAAATTCAGAGAGAAACCAGAAAACAATGTGTTCAAAATTGGGGGTTGGGGGGAGGAAAGATTTCTAATCTAGAATTCTATACCCTGTGAACTATCAACTATACTAGCAAATATGATGGTAAAGTGAGGACATTTCCAGGCATGGAAGATCTTAAAAATTTACTTCCTAAGCACTCTTTCTTAAGAAGCTACTGGAGGATGTGCTCCATCAAAATGAAGGACTAAGCCAAGAAAGATGACATGAGAAACAGGAAGCAGGAGCCCAAAACACAAAGGAGAAGGAATCACTTGGAGGATGAAAGGCCATCACAGCATGACAACTTTGCAGCTAATGTGGAGGGCACCTGAGCCATACTGCAGCACAGTGACCCAAAAATTAGACATATCATCACCAAGACCCCCATTTCCAACAGGCCACCTTTTTTTTTAAGTAGACTTATTTTATTTATTTATTTATTTTAGTGCAGGTTTAGGTTCCCAGCAAAATTGAGAATAAGGTACAGAGATTTCCCACATGCTTCCTGCCCCACACATGCATAGGCTCCCCCATTATCAACATCCCCTACCAGAGTGATGCATTTGTTACAATTGATGAACCTACATTGATATATCATTATCAGCCAAAGTCCATAGTTCACATTAGGGTGTCACTCTTGGTGTACATTTTATGGATTTGGACAAATGTATAATGGCACGTATAGTGGATTCAATTATGTCTCCTCAAAACTCATTGAGTTCACATTAGGGTGTCACTCTTGGTGTACATTTTATGGATTTGGACAAATGTATAATGGCATGTATAGTGGATTCAATTATGTCTCCTCAAAACTCATTGAAGCTTGAATTGTGTTCCTCAAGTTTTATGTATTAGAAACTTGGCCCCCACTGTGACTGTTAAAAGGATGAGATATCCTATTATGGTAACTGAAAGGTGGAGCCTTGAAGAGGTGATTGGATTGTAGGACCGTGCCATGGATTAAAAACAGTGTTCAGTTGCATGGTTCTGAGGGCTTTAAAAGAAGAGGAGAGTTTATCTCTCTCTCTGCTGTCTCTGCTTCCACCATCTTGCAATGTGAGAACCCTGAGTCACTGTTGCCACCACCAGATGGATTTGGACTTCCCAGCCTCAAAAACTATAAGCGATAAATTTCATTTTGTTTATAAATTACCCAGCTCTACATATTTTGTTAGAAGCAAGAAAAATGGACTAATACAGAAAATTGGTACCAAGAGTGGGGTGTTGCTTATAACAGATACTTGAAAATGTGGAAATGGCTTTGGATCTGGGTGTTGAGGAGAGGTTGGAGGAGTTTGGAGGACTCAGAAGAAGGCAAAAAGATGAGGGAAAGTTTGGAATGTCTTAGAGACTGGTTACGTGGTGGTGAGCAGAATGCTGATAGAAATATGGACTGTAAAGACCATTCTAAGGAGATCTCAGGTAGAAATAAGAAGGAGTTTATTGGAAACCAGGTTAACGATCACCCTTGCTGTGAACTGCCAAGGAATTTGGCTGCATTGTGTCTATGCCTTAGGACTTTGTGGAAGTTGGAACTTAGGAGCTGTGAACCAGAGTACTTGGTGGAAAAAATTTCTAAGCAGCAAAGCATTAAGGAAGCTGCATGGCTACTTGCAACAGCCTATGCTGAGTTATGACAGCAAAGGCATGACATAAAGCCAGAATTTAAAAGAGAAGCACAGTATAAAGATTTAGAAAATTTGCAGCCTGGCCATGTGGTAGAAAAGCAGAGAGCATTTTCAGAAGGAAAATTCAATGGTACTAAGAAGATTAACACAAAAGAACAGGATTATCAAGAGAAGGGGTAAAAGGCCCGGAAGGCATTGCAGAAGTCTCCGGAGCCAATCCTTCCATTTCAGGCCCAAAGACCTAGGGAGACAGAATGGTACTGGGGAGACTTGGCAGCATCCACGTGGTGTTAGGTCTGCAGGCTTGCGAATGCCAGAGCTGTGGAGGCTTGGGAGCCTACACCCAGATTTCAGAGGATGTACGGAAAAGTCTGGGGACCCAGGAAGAGATCTGTCACAGGGGCAGAGTGACCACAGACAGCCTTCACTAGAGCAATGCCAAGCAGAAATGCGGGGTCAGAGTTGCAGCAGAGAAACCCCAACAGTACCATGCCTGGTGGAGCCGGGAGAATGGAGCCACCATGGAGACCCCAGATTTGTAGAGCTACCAGAATGGAACACCAGCATGGGAGAGCTGAAGTGTGGCCTGAGACCAGGAGAGCCATAGGAGCAGAGCTGCCCAAGGACTTGAGGACCCAACCCTCACACCAGAGGAGTGGAGAGGAGGTCAAACATGGAATCAAGGTACCTGATTCACCAGCTTTGAGATTTAATGCCTGCCTTGCTGGGTTTTGGACTTGTTTGGGACCTGTTACCCCTTTCTTTTGGCCTATTTCTCCTTTTTCAAACAGGAGTATGTACCCTATGTTTGTCCCACCATTGTATCTTGGAAGTAGATAACTTATATTGATTTCACAGATGGGACTTTGAATTTGGACTTTTGAGTTGAAACAAGTTAAGACTTTGAGGATGAAATGAATGTATTTGCATGTGAAAAGGACATGAATTTTGGAGGACCAGGGGTGGAATGTAGTGGGTTGAATCATGTCCCCCCAAAATTCACTGAAGCTTGAATTGTGTTCCCCAAGTTTTATGTGTTAGAAACTTGGCCCCCACTGTCGCTGTTAAGAGGCTGGGAAATCCTATTATGGTAATGAAAGGTGGGGCCTTGAAGAGGTGATTGGATTACAGGACCGTACAGTAGTGAATGGATTAAAAATGGTGGTCAGGGGCGTGGTTCTGATGGCTTTAAAAGAAGAGGAGAGTCTGTCCCTCTCTCTCTGCTCTCTGTTTCCACCATGTTGCAATGTGAGACCCCTGGGTCAATTTTGCCACCAACAGATGGACTTTGGACTTCCCAGCCTGAGAAACTGTAAGCAATAAATTTCGTTTTCTTTACAAATTACCCAGTTCCATGCATTTTGTTATAAGCAACAAAAGTGGACTGATACAGCGTGTGTCCACTGTTCTAGTATCGTACAGAGTAGTTCCACTTCCCTAAAAGTCCTCTGTGCTCCACCTGTTCGTCCCTCACTCCCAATCCCTGGAAACCGCTGATCTTTTTACTGTCTTCATACTTTCGCCTTCTCCAGTGTGTCATATAGTTGGAATCATACAGATGTAGCCTTTTCATATTTCTTTCACTTAGTAATACACATTTAAGTTTCCTCTGTGTCTTTTCATACCTCATTTCTTCTTAGCGCTGAATAATGTTCCATTATCTGGATGTGTCAAAGTTTATTTACTTGTTCACTTATTGAAGGACATCGTGGTTGCTTAAAGTTTTGGCAATTGTGAATAACGCTTCTATAAACATCCGTGTGCAGGGTTTTGTGTGAACATAAGTTTTCAATTACTTTGGGTAAATACCAAGAAGAACCGCAGCTGGATGATATGGTAAGAATATGTTTCATTTTGTAAGAAACTGCCAAACTGTTCCAAACACTTCCAAAGCAGCTGTACTGTTTTGTATTCCCACCAGCGGTGAATGAGAGCTCCTGTTACCTGCACACCATCCTCAGTATTTGGTGTTGTCATTGCTCTGCATTTTGACCATTCTAATAAGTATATAGTAGGATCTCATTTTAATTCGCATTTCCCTGATGATATACGATACGGAGCATCTTTTTGATTGCTTGTCATCTGTATATCTCCTTCAGTGAGGTATCTGTTGAGATCTTTGCCCCATTTTTCCATCAGGTTGTTTTCTTATTGTTGAGTTTAAAGAGTTCTTTGTATATTTTAGGTAATGGTCCTTTATCAGATATGTCTTTTGCAAATATTTTCTCCCAGTCTATGGATTCTCTTTTTATTCTCTTGACAGTGCCTTTCACGGAAGCAGAAATTTTTGATTTTAATGAAGAACAGCTTATTAATTCGTTATTTCATGGAATGTTCCTTTGGCGTTGTTTCTAACAAGTCATTGCTATACCCTATGTCATCTAGATTCTCTCCTGTTGTGTTCTAGAAGTTTTATAGTTTTACATTTTAAATTTAGGCCCGTGATCCATTTCGGGCTTATATTTGTGAAAGGTATAAGGTCTGTGTCTAGATTCATTTTTTGGCAGGTGAGTGTCCAGTCGTTCCAGCACCATTTGTTGAAAAGACTCTCTTCTCCATTGTAATGCCTTTGCTCCTTTGTCAAAGATCAGTTGACTGTATTTATGTGGGTCTATTTCTGGGCTCTCTATTCTGTTCTGCTGATTTATTTGTCTGTTCTTTCACCAATACTGCACTATTGATTACCATAGCTTTATAGTAAGTCTTGAAGTCAGATAGTGTCAGTTCTTCACCTTTGTTCTCCTTCAGACCATCTTTCTAACCCAAGGGCAGAATGCCCCATAGAGCTTGGTCCATATTCTCATGAGTATGTGGCTTGTCTTGACATGTGCCCATGAGGGTCTCTCCTCTCCTGCTCTGCTGGGGACATGCAAATCACTCACAGAAGTTCTCAGCTTTTCCCCAAGAGCTGGAGGCAGGCATGGTGGGCTTAGAAGGAGAAGGTACAGTGCAGCCCCCTCCTTCTGACTGTATTTCTGCTGCATGTCAGTGCCTGGTCCACACCTCAGCCCTGCCAGGTGCCCAACTGTGCTGAGCTGAGTGTTTCCCAGGACTCCCTCATGACCTTCCTCACGACTTCCCCAAAAGAGGCCTGTCCACTCCCAGAGAAGCAGAAGTCAGACCACGACTTGGGGACTGACTGGTCGGGTCACCTCCTCCTGGATCCTCTGTCCAACAGGCGCAGTACTGCCCTTTTCTTACACGACTAGTGTGTGCTTGCCCTCTGTTCTCAAAACTAAGTGGTAAAGTGCTTGGGGATAGATCACACAAGCGTGGTAGAACTATAACAAAAAACAAGGGAACAATTAACACAAAGGTCAGGATGGTCGTCGCCTATAGGTTAGGGGAGTGAAGAGTGGGATGATTGGGGAAGGTGGTAAGGGAAGTAAGACGTTGGTAATGCTCTTTTTATTAGCCTGGGTAGTAGTTCACAGATGTTCATATTGTAGATGTGTTTATAAACTTTTTTTTTGTTTAATTTTGCAAAAATTAAATGAGAGGGAAAAATATCAAGAGAATATCTCTCCATGGTAGTCTCCAAACAAGGTCCAGGGAAATGAGGGGATGCTGCTCAGGGGAATGAGGGGATGCTGCACACTTATTGCCCAGGACTCAGTTTACCCTCCACCCCAACTTAATCCAGGTTCCATTCAGTGGAAAGAAGTGGAAGCAAGGAGGCATGATGCTCGGGAAGTTGAAACAGAACCCCTTCACTGTGGTTTGGAGGAGTAAACGAATGGTATATCTCAACTCCCATAAAAGGGATGGTGTCTTTCAGCCCAGTGCCTCTCCTTGTAGAAATGTGTTTTCACAAAACAGTGGATAACATGGACCAAGAGTAAGGGACTGGATGGATTATGGAGTAGGAGAGAGGTTGACTTTCCCTCTATCGCAAGCTCTATTTTTAGGTACCAACCTGCTGTGGGTCTTGGTACTGTCAACTTGCACCTGACAGATTGCCTGGAAGCTGGGCCCTGAGCTCTCAGAACAAGAGCTTACCGAGAAGCAGAAACAGCAGGATCTGTCAGCAGGACTTGAGCACCATATGGACCACAAAAATAACTCAGGCAGGTCCTCCTCTCACAGCCAAGTCTGTTTGGTGGCCTTTCAAGGGCAAGGCCATGAGCAAAGCCTCTGGGCTCAGGCCTGGGAGAGGTCCTGGTGCCCCCACAGCATCCGTCACACACCAGAGAACAGGGAGGAGCTCTTCAAGGGACCCAAACTGGAATGAGTGTCTCAGCTCCAGGCTTTGCCAGGGAAGGAGACGAGGAGGACCCCAGGATTTGCTGGGGCCCAGACAAGGTGCTGGGCATGAGCTGGCATGGTCTGGGCCCATGACCTGGGCAGGCCCTTTCCTCCCTTAAGTTTCATATATGAGGTGGGGGAAGGGCTGGGATGTGGGCTGAGGCCTCCCCTTCAGCTGAGTCCATCAGGGACTGCTCATGGGCCTTCCTTCCTCCAGGAGGCTGGGCCACCTTGGTGCTTCCAGGATTCAGCTTGTCCTCCTCCAGCTTCCAGCCCTTGAGCTTGGCTCTCCTGCTGAATCTTTGGGCCATGATTGTCGACCGGCCGCTCACTGGCTGAGCGAGGTGCGGGTGCAACACCGAGGGTTGCGATCCCGTTGCCGGTCCCGGTCCGGTACGGGCGCGACACTGAGGGTTGCGATCCGATGCTGGTCACGAAAAAAAGACAAAAAGGAAAAAAAAAAGTTACCACATTCTAAGATTAAAGTGTTGAGGTTTCTACCAAAAAAAAAAAAATCACAAGGCATACAAGAAACATAATAATATGGCCCATTCAAAGGGAAAAAATAAATCAAGAATAATCATCTTTGAGAAAGACCACATGAGGGATTTATTAGACAAAGACTTTGAAACAACTGTCTTAAAGATGTTCGAAGATGTAAAGGAAAAAGTGGCTGTCGAGAAAATAATGTATGAACAAAAAGGAAATATTAATAAGGAGATTGAAAGCACACAAAGGAATTTTGGAGGTGAAAAGTGCAATAACTAAAATGAAAAATTCACTAGAGATATTCAAAAGTAGATATGAACAGGCCAAAAAAAGAATCAGCAAACTTAAAGATAGTGCAATTGAAATCACTGAGTCTGAGGCACAGACAGAAAAAAGATTGAAGAAAAGTGAAGAGAGCCTACAGGACCTGTGGGACACTATCAAGCAGACCGACATACATTTTGTGAGTGTCCCAGAAAGAGAAGAGAGAGAGGAAGAGAAATTATTTAAAGTAGCATCTTAAAACTTCCCAAATTTAGTGAAAGGCATCAAATGAGAAGTGAGTCATCACATACAAGTGATCCTCAATAAGATTATCAACTGATTTCTCATCAGAAACCTTAGAGGCCAGAAGGCAGTGAGTTGATACATTTAAGTGCTAAAAGTAAAAAACAAAAAAGCCATCAACCAAAAAATCCTATATATGGCAAAACTGCCCTTCAAAGATGAGGGAGAAATTAAGACATTCCCAGATAAACAAGAGCTGAAGAAGTTCATTATCATAAAACCTGCCCAGAAGAACTGTTAAAGCGAGTCCTTCAGGATGAAATGCAAATACACTAGAGAGCAACTCAGAGCTGCATAGAGAAATAAAGATCTCTGGTAAAGATATAAAATTGGGCAATTATAAAAGCTAGTATTATTTTAACTTTGATTTATAACTCCACTTTTATTCCTAAGCATGAGTTCCTAAATTTATTCTTTTTGATGATTTTGTAAATGGAATTATTTTCTTAATTTTCTTTTTGGATTGTTTATTGCTAGCAGGTGATGCCATTTGTCAGGGCTCAGAGGGTTGTCTTCCTGAGGCACTGTGGTCCTGACATGGTTCTCCTCCAGGAGCATCCTTGCCTCTGCCCCTTTGGCCATACCTGGCCCAGGGAGAAAATTTCCTCTCCAGTCCCCAAGATGCAAGGAGAACAGCACTGCACTGACCAGCCACATGCTTCTCTTCTATAGGTTCAATGGATTTCCATTTTTGCAGATTTTTTTATGCCAGCCACCAGTACTGAGGGCTGTGGGTCCCCAGCAGAGTGGGCTTGTAGACTGGCCATCTGGGAGCTAGAGATGTTATTTTTCAATGTGCTTTTGGCCCACAGCGTGGCCCCACAGTGGCTTTTTTTTTAATATAATTAATTTCCACCCTTAAAGTTAAAATACAAAACATTCAAGTCAGGAGTCCTGGCATCTCTTAAACCTGGAAGGTCTGAGCATGTGGTTAGCCCCCTGGGAGCCCAATGGAGCCTGTGTTTTTTCATGCCACAGCCCCACATGGAGGAGGAAGGACAGCAGCCTCTTGCTGTGTGTTTTTGCACGGTCAGGGGAAAGGGAAGGTTACATATTTCTCACACCCACATCTCTGTCCAAAGTAGAGGAACGATAATCTGTTCTCTAGGGCTGAGCCTTCCTTATAATCAGTCCTACGCCCAGGATACACTTGTTTCTGCAAATATTTTCCCGTCTCCCATAGAGGAGTTAGGCTTAGGCCATGCTGTCCCAGAAAGTTTGCCAGTGCCAGAAGCCGGGAGCAGGGTGGGCTCTGGGCCTGTCAGCACAGCTTGAAGAAGGAAGGATGCCCTGCTGGGTACTGGCAACATCTGAGCACCCCACTGCAGGACAGCTTGTGGGGTCCTCTCCCGTGTCTGCTTCCCAGCAGACCCAATGCCACGCAATCCACACTGGCTGTCTTTGTAACTATTGTGGGAACCCCAGGACCTCTGGATGTGGGTCCTAGAGACAAATACAAGGAGACCCACATATGCCTAAAGTGGGTCTGGGGCTGGGCAGCAGGAATAGGAGGCATGGGCAGGGAAACTGAGGTAGAAGCTCATGTCTAGACCAGTGGCAGGCCTTGGCTCAGCTACTTTTAGTTATGTGCTAGAGCAAGGCATTTCCTCTCAGTGTCCCAGTGGTGGCCTTGTCACAGGGTGGGCATGTACCCCTGACCCCACCATCCACCCCAGCCTTAGAACTTATTCAGGTGTTCCTGGCAGCTTTCATCCTAAACCTTTGATGCCTAAGCTTTACCTTCAGCTGGAATGAATGACACTAAAACAATGGGGTGAGGAGAAGGTACATCAACGACGCGCTTTCAGTGCCCCATTATAGTCTTTATCCATGTGAGTCGTATGATTTGTATTGTAATTTTCTCTCTTGCTGTTTCACTTCATTATGCCATAGTCATTTTCTGTGTCATTACCAAGTGTCCATAACCATCATTTAGGTGGCAACAGAAACTCCACCGATGGGCATGGGATCA
>NW_007736230.1:21398-22893 GCF_000696425.1 Galeopterus variegatus | reverse complement strand
ACCCCAGCCTTAGAACTTATTCAGGTGTTCCTGGCAGCTTTCATCCTAAACCTTTGATGCCCAAGCTTTACCTTCAGCTGGAATGAATGACACTAAAACAATGGGGTGAGGAGAAGGTACATCAACGACGCGCTTTCAGTGCCCCCTTATAGTCTTTATCCATGTGAGTCGTATGATTTGTATTGTGTGTAATTTTCTCTCTTGCTGTTTCACTTCATTATGCCATAGTCATTTTCTGTGTCATTTCCAAGTGTCCATAACCATCATTTAGGTGGCAACAGAAACTCCACCGATGGGCATGGGATCATTTCCTTGTCCATTCTCTTTTTGTTCATTGTCCATGGTGCTCTAGATTATGTTTACTGCCTATAATTAAGGCCAAAGCAAACTCCTTTCTTTCCACAGCTTTTCCCCTTTAGATTATTTTCCTGGGATAATTTTTCAAGGATTTGATTAGGATAAAAAAACACTATTGAACATAAGGCTCTTGGCAACTCAAGCCAAATCCTGGTACAATTCAAAGGTACCGTGACTGTACACCCCTCCCCAGCGGTGTTTAAGGGGCTGCTCCAACATACCTGCCAGCATCGTTGGTTTTATTGTCTTATTCATTTCCTGGGTATGAAGAAGCAGCCTACTGGGGCTACACCATGCCCACATCTAGTGCACACACACAGAGCCACATGCCCCCACAAGGCAGAGAGAGAAAAACTGAATGGCTTTAAAAGGCAGAGGAGGAACTCCCCCTTCTGTGGTGAGCCTCTTGCGCTCAGAACCCACCTGTGCCAACCTCTGAGACCCCCAGCCCCTACATCGTGTGCACTGTGCAGGCTGTGTTCACAACACACAGACTAGGAAACTTACTGGTGATTTAAAGGACTTTCAAGAGATATTGTAAAAATAAACAATTTTTCTGTCATCATTGGCTTTTTTAAAATTATGCTAAGATACACATAACATAAAATTTTCCATTTTAACTATTTTTAATTTTTTTATTATACATTTTTATGGAGTACAGTTTGTTGTTTCAATACACGCATACATGTATAATGATCCAATCAGAATAGTTAGCATATTTGTCACCTAAGTATTTATCATTTCTTTGTCATTATAACATTCAAGATCCTCTTTTCTAGCTATCTTGAAATTTACAATACAATATTATTAGCTATTGTCACCTTAGACCTCCAGAACTTATTCTTCCTACCTAACTGTAACTTTGCAACTTTTTAACTGTCTACCAACAAGTGTACAGTCCAGCAGCATTAAGTACATTCACACTGTTGTGCAGCCATCACCACCACCCATCTACAGAACTCTTCATCTTGCAAAACTTAAACTCTATGCTCGTTGAACACTAACTCCCCATTCCTCCCTCCCCACAGCCCCTGCATCCACTATGCTACTTTCTGTCTCTATGAATTCAACATATATAGTCAATAAATGTGATACACCACATCGACAAAATCAAGGACAAAAACCATATGATTATCTC
>NW_007736230.1:18808-20488 GCF_000696425.1 Galeopterus variegatus | reverse complement strand
TTCATGATAAAGACTCTTAGCAAATTAGGTATAGAAGGAAAGTATCTCAACACAATAAAAGACATATATGACGAACCCACCGCCAATACCGTCTTGAAGAACAGGAACAGGAACCAGACAAGGATGCCCACTCTCACCACTCCGATTTAACATAGCATTGGAAGTACTAGCCAGAGAAGTCAGGCAAGAGAAAGACATAAAGAGCATCCAGATGGAAAAGACAAAGTCAAACTGTACCTGTTTGCAGATGACATGGTCCTATATAGAGAGAAACCTAAAAACTACAAAAAAATCTTAGAATTAATAAACAGTTCCAGTAAAGTTGCAGGATACAAAATCAACATGCAAATATCTTTAGTGTTTTTATAGTCCAATAACAAACTAGCAGAAAAAGAAATGAAGAAAGCAAGCCTTTTTGCAATAGTCACCAAAAAAATAAAATTCTTAGGAATTAATTTAACCAAGAAGATGAAAGATCTCTACAATGAGAACTACAAATCACTGCTGAAAGAAATTAAAGAGGACACAAAAGACATTTCATGCTCTTGGATTGGAAGAACTAACATTGTGAAAATGTCCACACTACCAAGGTGATCTACAGATTAAGTGTAATCCCCATTAAAACACCAATGACATTCTTCACAGAGATAGAAAAAACAATCTCAACATTCATATAGAACAACAAAAGACCTCGAATAGCCAAAGCAGTCCTGAGCAAAAAAATAAATAAATAAAGCCAGAGGCATAACACTACCTGACTTTAAATTATACTGTAAAGCTATAGTAACCAAAACAACATGGTACTGGCATAAAAACAGAAACTTGGACCAATGGGACAGAATAGAGAACCCAGAAATCAGCCCACATACTTACAGCCAACTGATCTTTGACAAAGGTGACAAGAACATACAATGGGGGAAAAACTGCCTCTTCAATAAATGGTGCTCGGAAAGCTGGACATCCATATGTAAAAGAATAAAACTAGACCTGTACCTCTCACCATATACCAAAGTCAACTCAAAATGGATTAAGCAGTATGCTTGAGGGCCATTTTAAACAGCAAAATCTATCCAGAATATACAAGGAACTCAAACAACTTACCTATAAATAAAAACAAGTAACCCAGTTAAAAAAAATGGGCAAAGGAGCTGAATAGGCATTTCTCAAAAGAATATATACAAATGGCCAACAGACACATTAAAAAGTGCTCGACATCACTAAGCATCAGGGAAATGCAAATCAAAATCACACTGAGATACCATCTTGCCCCAGTTAGACTGGCCATTATCAAAAAGACAGAATAACAAATGCTGGCAAGGATGAGGAGAAAGGGGAGCCCTTTTACTCTGTTGGTGGGACTGTAAATTAGTGCAGCCACTATGGAAAAGAGTATGGAGGTGCCTCAAACAACTACAGATAGATCTACCATATGATTCAGCAATCCCATTGCTGGGTATGTACCCAACAGAATGGAAATCATCATGATGAAGGATACCTGCACTCCCATGTTTATCACAGCTCTATTTACAATAGCTAAGAATTGGAACCAACCCAAATGTCCATCAACTGGATAAGGACAATGTGATGTATCTACACAATGGAATACTACTCTGCTATGAAAAAGAATGAAATTCTGCCATTTGCAGCAATATGGATGAACTTAGAGAAAATTATGTTAAG
>NW_007736230.1:16641-17773 GCF_000696425.1 Galeopterus variegatus | reverse complement strand
AATAATTCATTGAATTTCAAAGGGACAGATCAGAGAACTGAGACCACCAGAGGTGGGAGCGAGAGTTAGCAAGAAATTGGTAAAGAGCCACAAAAAAACAATTACATTGTGTAGTGTTGAATATACTGATTATCCTGATTTGAGTATCACATATTGCACACAGGTATTGATATTCAACACTGTACCCCACAGATATGTACAATCAATTATGTTTCAATAAATAAGAAAATTAAATAAATGAAAACTATAAAGAGTTAAGCAAAAGATGAATTTTTTTTAATGCGTTGTTAGTGAAAAGAGCCCAACATAGGAGAGTGTAGACAATATGCTAATAAAGACAGGAGAGGGGGAATATATATTTATATTCCCTTGTCCTTGCATAAGGAAGCTACAGAAAGACAAGAAACTAATAAAGGCAGTTACTTATGGAAAGGAGCATATGGGGGCATGATCCCACATGCCTCTTTGAATGGCTATGTTTTTGCTTATGGGAATGTGACACCCTCCACCACCATGCACTCTCTCTGATCCCTCACTTGGTTGCTCACCACTACTTGGCTCCTGCAGCTAAGCACACACTCCCATAATCACACCATGTTTCCCCTAGCTCTGCCAAGACTTTGCACACACTGGTCCCTGTGCCTGGCATGTCTCTCTGCAGACTCCTTCCTGTCCTCAGTCCTTAATGCAGGACCCCACTTCCAGCCCCTCTCTATGTTCCAGGCAAGCTGGAGCCGCTGATGGAGCGAGGAGGAGGCCAGGTTACCCAAGATGGGCATAGGAACAGCAGGGTCTTCTGCACCCCCGGCTGTCCTCACACAGAGGCCAGGGGTCGGCCTCCACTGCCATGTCTGCACCAGCAGCCTGCGATGAGTGGCCCGTTGAACGGTGGGGGCACCACCATGGTAGCGGCAGCTCTGACTTCACCCTCTCTTGGGGGGGGGGTCTCCCAGGAACATCCAACCACAGAGTTGTCACTCCCTTTCCCCTCACCTGGGCACATTCTCCAGAGCGTGTACCTCAGTGGGACAGTGTCTATGCATGGCTTTGCCCGTGCCTTGTCTGCCATCCTTCACCAGCTCTGTGAGGGTGTGCTTTGTCCCCAGTGCCTAAGCTGGTGCCAGGAGTTGCT
>NW_007736230.1:3630-16574 GCF_000696425.1 Galeopterus variegatus | reverse complement strand
CCCGGCTGTCCTCACACAGAGGCCAGGGGTCGGCACCCACTGCCATGTCTGCACCAGCAGCCTGTGAAGAGTGGCCCGTGGAACGGTGGGGGCACCACCATGGTAGCGGCAGCTCTGACCTCACCCTCTCTTGTGGGGGGCTCTCCCAGGAACATCCAACCACAGAGTTGTCACTCCCTTTCCCCTCACCTGGGCACATTCTCCAGAGCGTGTACCTCAGTGGGACAGTGTCTATGCATGGCTTTGCCCGTGCCTTGTCTGCCATCCTTCACCAGCTCTGTGAGGGTGTGCTTTGTCCCCAGTGCCTAAGCTGGTGCCAGGAGTTGCTCCATGCATGCATGCATGAATAAATGAACAGCCCTTGACAAAAGCAGAAGAAAAGGAGACTGCAGCACAAGGACAGACCCATCCATTGAGATCCAGGCCTGAGCCCAGCTGGTGACATGATGGGTAGCTGGAGGTTGGAGGGCCACCAGCAGCCTGTCCCTGGGCATCTCTGTGGGTCATGATGGTTCTGCAAATGCCCCTGCCCCAGCCCCCGGTGTGAGCTAGTTGCTCCAGAGTAGAGCTGGATCTGAGTACTGAGTACCACCCTCCACCCCACCCCATGTGCCCAGCACCCCACACCCAGCACCCAGTTCCAGGCTATGTCCCGAGGTGCTCTGGGAACTTCCCAGCTCAGCATCCTCGCCTCCCTCAGAAAGGCTCCTCTATGACTCCTCCCACCATGTGGAGACCCTCTGCCCTACAGAGAGGTTCCCAGAATCACCTCCACCTCTGCTACTGGCTCGTCTTGGAGAAGACTGGACTGGGATCTGGGACAAGCCCAGCACTGCAGGCAGAACAGGTGCCAGGTGTCCAGTGGGAGAGAGTGGACTTTGCTGGGCTCACAAGTTTTCTGTCTTGAGGAATTCGGCTCAGGTGCTGGGTCCTGGGCATGTGGTAGAGCCCTTGCCCACCACAGAGCTGGCCGCCCCTCCCCTCTGAGTATGTGTAGCAGCCTCCCCACTGGGATGGAAGGAGGTGGTGATGTGAAATTTGACAGTTTCATCAGCTGAAAAGTGAACACTTACAGCTTTGCCAGGGAGGTGAAAATAAAGCTGTGTCTGTCACCAGGGCCAGGACTGTCCAGGCTGCTGTCAACCCGAGCCCTCCCCACTCTGTAACTCGGTCCCAGCACCTCCCACACCCACACACCCACGGGATAGCCCTCTGGGGTACTCCCTCTGACCTCCGATGTCAGCTCTGACTCCCGTAGGCCTTCTGTTTCTACCCTCAGAGCAGGGTCATCAGGGGGCTGGAAAAGACTAGGGTCAGGGTCAGGGTCTTCCATGGGGGCAAGAGGGACAGGGTGAGCAGGGGAGATTGAGTCCCTGGAAGGTCCCTGTGGTGAGCCCACAGGACTTCATGGTTGAGAACATGGCGGCAACTTGAATACCTAGCATGGGGGCAGGTGAAACAGTCAGAGGCTTGATCAAGACACCTCGCTGTGAGGGCCCTGCCCTTTCAAGAAAGATGGGCCTGCAGGGATAAGTGGAAGAGCTGTGGAGAGTAAGGGTAGGTGCCCTGCACACACGTGTTTGGACGCCTGCTGCTGGTCAGGCCCTTGGCTCAGTGCCGGGTTACAGAGGACACTCTGGCCTCTGCCTGGAGGAGGCTGGGTGGAGAAAACACTGGGACAGCCGTAGCTGGCCTTTCTCTGCACCAGGTACCAACAGCAGTGCCCCAGGCACCCACCAAAGCTGACAAGAAGAGTCCACTGATGCCCACCAATGCCCACCAGAGGTCAAATGTGCCTTGGGGGGACACTTCGGGGAATCAGGGACGGCTTCCTGAAGGAGGAGGCATTCCAGCCATGTCGAGAGGGATGGAGGAGTGGAGATGGTGGAGGAGCCTCCTGCAGGAGGGAACAACCTGTGCAGTGGCTCACAATTGGAGGTGTTTGGAGGAGAATGCGTGGATGGCGCCAAGAGTGTATCATGAGTGGTAGGAGGTGAGGATGGACAGGCCAGTCAGTCCAAATCGCAAAGAGCGTGGAATGCCAGACTGCAGAGGGCAGCCATTTTGATGGCACCTGAGAGAACCCCAACTTGAGCAGGTGCATGTAATGAAGAAGTCCACAGATGGCTTCAGGCACAGCAGGATCTAGGGCTTCCAACACTGTCCTCAGTGACCCACTTTCCTGGCCTCTCATGGTAACAAGATGGCCCCAACAGTGTCAGGCTTACATTCCACCATCTCAGGGACCCCAGGGGAAAGAGTGCTTCCAAGTGCCACTTCCTGGGATTGCGCCTGATCCCCCCAATAAAGATCAAGCCCATCCTGGAACAAATCTTTGTGGCCAGCGGCAGGGGGGAGTATCCTGATTATCCAGGTCTTATCCAAAACAACCTTCATGAAGTGGGGGGGACAGACTCTAGAAGGGGTCTATCCCTAAATGGGGAACTGAGAGTAGAGAAGAGATGGTTCCCGGGGGACTGTTGAGGGGCTATAAGAGGAAGGAGAATGGCTGCTGTACTGTGAGGTAGGGAGTCCCTGGCAGCCCTCCCAGGAAGTGATCACTGGACACAAATGAGCACAGTGGTGACTATGGGAAGCAGAGCCTGCCCAGCTAGGAGCCCAGGGGACCAGGAGGTCCCAGCTCAGGTGTGCCCCAACTGCTCCTTGCCATTGTAGGCAGGCATGCCCCAGACGCTAAGTGCCTCCGACATGGTCACCCCAGGCAACCTCAGCCCACCCCCAACAGAGGCCACAGATGGCGAGCAGGCCAGGCAGCCCCTTCTGGACGGAGCTCCATCCTCAGCCTCCCTGGACACCCTGATCCAACACCTGGTGCCCACAGCTGACTACTACCCTGAGGTGGGTGACCCACCTAACGGGGTGGGTGGGCAGCAGAGTGGGCTCTCCTCTACCAGGGGTAGGGGAGACAACAGGGCTGGGGGTGGCCTTAGGCATGGGGGGTGGCAGGGCAGGCTAGGAGGCATGCCACCCCCATGCCCTCCTGAGCTTGTGTCGTCTTTCTCACGTCCCGCCAGAAAGCCTACATCTTCACCTTCCTGCTGAGCTCTCGCCTCTTCATCGAGCCCCGGGAGCTGCTGGCCCGGGTCTGCCACCTGTGTATCAAGCAGCAGCAGCTGGACAAACCGGTGCTGGACAAGGTGAAGGAGAGGGCAGGCCAGGGGGGCTCTGAGTGTACCAGTACTCCCCTGACATGCCCTATGGAATCAGACTCTCTCTCTGGGAAGGAATGATTGTCCCCGTTTTCCTGACAAGGAGCCCACAGAGGGGTTCTGACTTGTCTGAGGCCCAGAGCTAGAAGGGACAGAGCCAGAACCTTTAACCCCCATGCAGTTTTCCAATGCCCCATGGGAGCCCTTGAGCTCACATTAAGCCCAGACCTGGGTCCCCAAAGAGGCTGCCCAGTAGGGTCCTGCCATCTGTGGCCTGGGGTGGCCCTGCGGCCCCTTCTGGCCTTCCTTCCCCTGGAGCTCTCTGTTCTACCCTGTGTTCTGCGTGGGGTCCGCTGATCTTCCAGCCTTCCCACAGTTCCTCACGTCCTTCCTCTGCTCCTGGCTGGATCCTGTAGGCTGTGACTGCCTAATTATACGTGTGTTGGGCTCTTCCGTTACAGTGACAGAAACCCAGCTTCGGCTGGCCTCAAGCCAAGAGGCTTAACCTTAACATGTAACTGCTATGTTTCAGGTACCGCTGGCTCCAGGGGCTCAAATGACAGCATTAAAACTTGGTCTTTCTCCCTCCGGCCTTCTGCTGCCGTTTGCCCTGGGCCGGCCTCCCCCGGCTCTTGCCGGTTCTCCTACAGGGCGACAGGCGGCCTCCACCGCCCCAGGCTCGCCTACCCTTTCCAGTCGCGTGCAAAGAGCAAGCCCCTTTCCTCACGGGCCCAGTCAAAGTCCCAACCTCATTGGCCCAGCTGACGTCACATGCCCACTATGAGCCAGTCACCGAACACTATGGAGTACGCGTGCTCTGATTGGCCAGCACTAGTCTGGGTCCACCCCTAGGGCGGGGCCTCCTGCTGCTGACCCCACCCCCACCCCCGTTGGGAGGGAGGGAGAGCAAGTCCCCAAAGGAAAACTGAGATGTCACCACAGAAAGGGAGAAGAGGTGCCGGCGGCGGACACGAGGAACGGCCCCGCCCCAAAATGTGTGTCTGTCCCCCCTCTGCTCGGCTGGGAGCAGGACCTCCCCCATCCCCGTGGCGCACCCCTGTCGCGGCACAGGGAGGGCGCGAGGCCCTGTCCCCGCCCGGCCGTCGCCACCCCCCGGGGCTGATGTGGCTCCGCCTCCCGAGCGCCCCTTCCCGAGCGTGGCCCCAGCACTCGGCATGCCTTACAGGCCCGGGTCCGGAAGTTTGGCCCCAAACTGCTCCAGTTGTTGGCCGAGTGGACAGAGACCTTCCCGCGGGACTTCCAGGAGGAGTCAACCATCGGGCACCTGAAGGACGTGGTGGGCCGCATCGCCCCCTGTGACGAGGTGAGCACGCCGGAGCGGGAGACGCTTCACCCTCTCTGCCCCTAACATCAGGGACTCGAGCCTGTTCCCGGGCCCCTCCTCAGGGCCACCATCTCCCCCCATTGCACACTGCAGCCCCTCCAAAATCAGCCCCTTTCTGACCCATGCAGGAGCCAGGCACTGCAGAGCTGGAAGGGAATCCAGGCCTGGTCTTTTGACTTCTGTCCTGTCCTGCTCTTATCAACGCATCAGATGGCAGCAAGGGAAGACCCACTCATGGCTCCTGTGGTCACATGGTCAGGCCATTGGTCTGTGACCCACTAGGCCGGCCTGGCAGGGCCCACGTCCTGGGCTTCGTGCCACAGAGGCCTCCCTCCTCCTGCCCCTGCCAAGGGAAGACCCACTCATGGCTCCTGTGGTCACATGGTCAGGCCATTGGTCTGTGACCCACTAGGCCAGCCTGGCAGGGCCCACGTCCTGGGCTTCGTGCCACAGAGGCCTCCCTCCTCCTGCCCCTGCCACATCCAGGGCTGGGCTGGTGGTCAGTGTTCCTGGGCAAGAAACTTCAAGTCAGGGGCAAGAAAAGGGCTCTGCAAGATGAACTGAAGAACAACTAGGGGGGACTAATGACTACACACTGTCCCGGCAGATTCTCCTGGGATCCTCTCAGCTTCCAGGGATAAGCTGTAAACCCTGCAGGGCGGAGGACCCCTGCAGCTAAAACCACACCACAGGAAAATGCAACCCCTGCACTTGGAAACTAGTAGGTTGGAAGGCAGCAGGTGTACTGGGCAGCAGTGCCTCTGCATCCCACATCCTGCTCTGCTCTCCCAGCTGTGTTACTCTGGGGAGAGGCACTTAAAGTTCTCCAAGCCTCACTTCCCTTATGGGCAGAAGGGACAGCAAAGATTTCCACCTCCCAGGATTATAGTGAGAGCATAAGAAAGAGTCCTGCACAGGGGACAAATGTCTCCTGGTGTATTTAGAAGGGGCAGGTTTATCAGCATCCCCAGAATGATTCAGGGAGCAGCACTGGTGTTGCTTTATCTGCAAGGAAAGAACATTGTTGGGGGAGGGGGGGAAGAGGTTTATGTCAGGTGCCCTGGGAGGACACTGAACATGGCAAGCTGATAGCTAGTGATGTGCCTCAAAGTGGGTCTGGACATGGCAGAACCAGGGGCATGTAAAACACAGGGAAACTGCTAAGGCAGGCTGAGCAACAGGAACCATAACACCCACAGCATAACTAGGGTTCAGAGAGGGAGGCACTGCCCTGGGGTCACTTCAAATAGCAGGCAAGTGACTGAGCTGTTCTGAGAGCTCAGTGCGATGAGGGTTGTCTCCTCTTCCTTCTCCTCCTCTGCATCCCCTGATCCGTCTCAGGATCATGATACTTGGCCTAGGATGTCACACAGAACAGAGTCAGGGAAAGCTTGATGACTGGATAGAGGAGAAGCGGGTGGAAGCGGGGAAGGGGGTGCTGGCTGACTGGCTGCTTTTAGGAGTGGGTGTGGGGAAGGATAGGTGTTTGGGTAATTGGATAGACAGCTGGATTTATGTGGTGAGTGGATGTGGAAAGACTGATGGAAAGAACAGAGGCAGGAAGGTAGGAAGAGTGGGTGGACGGGTGAGTGGCCGCACGTTAGAAAGCAAAGGAGGATGGATGAGTAAAATGATGGGTCCGTCAGTGGATAACTATACAAGGGGAGGTGGGTGATAGCACAGGGGCAGAGAAGAGATGGGTACAGGGACGGTAGATGGGTGGATGCAGTAGAGGGTGTGCGGGGGGATGAGAGCCCAGTCTCCTGCTTCATCTTTCCCCCGACCCCAGAGGTCTGCAGCAGCAGTGAAGTCTAAGTCATAGGACAAGGCAGGATTATTCACCCTTATGCGACCTGCCTGACATTGGTAGAGCCATGTCCAGAGTGGTAGGAGACGGTGTAATTCTTGAGCTGGTTTCCCTCGGGAAGTCAGGGCCTCCTCACTGACCTTGAGAACCTGTCAAGCCTCTCACCAGGGCTGTGCGATGTCGACTGGAACAGGAGTTCCCTGTCCCCTACCCTACCTCCCCCAGGCCCAGGCCAGGGTACTCCCCCATGTCTTTATTCAGTATCCCCAAGTTGCCCTTCCACAGAAAGCACCCACTCCAAAGAGGATGTCCTCTGGGCACAGGTTCTCTCCCCTGGATGCCGGCAGGTGGGCTGCTGGGTGCTCGCCCCCACCATAGTCTGGGCTCAGCAGGAAAGAGCATTGAGCCAGTTTGATGAGGCAGGGCCCGTAGGGCTCAGAGCGTGGGGTCTGTCATCCTGCCTGAGCCCAGATCCAGGCTCAGAAGCCACAGCTGTGTGGCCCTGGGCAAAGTGCTTTGCCTTTCTGAGCTTCAGTTTCCTCATCAGTAAAACAGGGATAACTGTTCCCACTGCAGAGCTTTGCAGTAAGGAGTCCCTAAGTTACATGTGCTCTTATTTCAGCACTTGGTAAGTGTGAGCTGTGATTAGAAACAATTTGTTCCCAGAATTCAGGCATATGGGGATTACTTTTTAACTTTCATGGAACTTTCATTATGAAATTTTTCAAAAATACACAAACATGGTGAATAGTAACCATGAGCTCCTTTGTACCCATCACCTAGCTTCAACAATTATCATTTTGCCAAACTTGGTTCCTCTATCCCCAAACACTTCCCCATCCACATAAATTATCTGTAAGCAAATTACAGGTATTTTATCTTTTGCTCCAAAAATATCTCAGCATTATTTTTTTAGAAGATTTCTAACACAGGGATGGAATCAAATGATATAGTGTCCAGCATGGGTGTTTCTAGAGCTCTGTCTTTGGGCAAGTTACTTAACCTCTCTGAGTCTTAAATGTCTTTCTACAAAAGGGAGGGTGATGATTCTCCTTCACGGGGCTGTGAGGAGAACAAGGAGACAGCACAGGTCCAGGGCTGAGTGGGGCTCCTTTCTGGCCCCTTTGCTTGGGCCACTTCTCAGAGTGGCATTGAAAGGTGAAACCTTCCTCTTTCCCCCTGCCCCTCGGCCATATCCTTGCTCTGCTTCCCACCTCCTCTCAGCAGCTGGGAACAAAATGCTGGAGAGGAGCCAAGGAGACCATTCTCCATGACTGTGGGTTCTGGGGATTCCCATGGAAGCCTTCCCAGCATCTGGCCACTGCATTAAGATGCCTGCTTTGGGCCACCCTGTGCTGGGCAAGGGACCCAGGGGTGTGTCATGGCCAGCCTTGTCTCTGTGGGGCTCCCGGTAGGCTGGGCTCAGTAGTTGCAGCTCAGGAGGCCAGTGCCAGGGCTCTGGGAGGCTGGGGGAGCCCAGGGAAGGTTCAGACAGGCAGCCCCTCCTGTGGCTGATCTTGCTTTCCCATTGCTCACATGGACTGTCCACTGGACTGCCCACGCTGCCCTCCAAGGCAGCCTCCCAACAGACACAGAGAACAAACTGGTGGAAGCTGAAGAGCCCAAGGAACCTCACGAGCTCCTGCCCATGCAGGGTGTTCTGAGCCTAAGAGAGTGTTGGTCCTGGGTTGCCTCAAGAGGGAGTTTTTAAGAACTTCAGAGAACAGGAGCCAATGCTTGTCCAGCCAGGGATAGGGGGTTCTGGCCTCAAAATGCCCAGTGCAAAAGAACTTGGAGGCACCTGGAGAGCCATGGCCACCACTCAGGCCACCCTCAGACAGCTCCCGCAGTCACACCCGGCTCTGTGCATGCAGCAGATGGCTCAGTGGAAATAGACTGGAAAAAGAGAGACCTCTTATCCTCCCAGGCATCCTCCCAGCTACGGTCAGAGGATAGAGAGGGCTTTGGCCCCAGTTAGGAATGGCAAGGAGCTGTGTCATCCTGGGCATATCCTGGGGCTCCTCAAGGGAACACCTTGACGTCCTCAGTGGTTTAGGTCTCTAGGCCTGCCCAGAATTCCCAAGGAGATTACCGAGCCTCTATCCACAAGTGTGTAGAAATCAGTGAGAAAATGACAACAGGTCAAAGAGGAGGACAAATATCATCCCCACATTCAGAGGGGGGTGGAAGATGCAGGAAAGAACTCTCAGATAATCTTGAACTTAACATCACTGAAAAAAATTCTAAATGAGTTAGCAAACAGGAAGTGATAATTATTTGGGGTGAATTCTGTTTCAATAGAAACAAGTCCTACTGCATTTTTTAAAAATAGGACCTAGGGCAATCACATGGTTGTTTCTATCAAATGATAGGCCTAGACGCCCTGCATCCTTGATTTCACTAAGGCTCCACAGTCTACCCTGACACCCTGTGGAGAGAATGTCTGACTATCAGCAGGTGAAGGCCATGTTCATCAGAGTATTCAACAGATGTGCATGGACACCCTGTGAGCCAGGCCCTGCCCTTCATGCTGGGGATGAGTGAAGAGGGACCTGCTATTGTCTGTGTGGAGCTCGTATTCTAGGGAGAGCAGAAGCATGTGAACAGAATAATCTTCCAAATAGCTCTAAAATCATGACCTGGGCAAGTGCTGCTATGGAAGGGCATGGTGCTCTGAGCCTCGATGGCCCTCTGGGGAAATGGCCCTTGAGCTTTGGTCTGAAGGAGGAGCACATGCTAAAAGGGAGAAGGATACCCAGGCCCTGCCGGGGACATAGCGGAGAGTGTGGGGAAGGGAACAAAGGGGCAGAGGAGTGGCCTGTGTACAGAGCACAGAGGAGGCGCAAAGGACACATTGAGGCCATTGAGCATGGTCAGAGCTGACATCAGGGCCAAGGCATTTTAAGGAAGAGGGAGACAGCAGTCAGATTTGCATTTTGAACAGACCACTCTGGCTGCAGAGTGGAGTAGAGAGAAACCATCATGGTTGCAAGGGGACCATTGAGGAGGCTGCTGCAGCCACAGAGAGATGACAGTGGCCTGGACCCCAGAGACAATGATGGAGACACATGGAAGTGGGAGAAAGTAAAATCAAGGTCGAGGATGGCTCCAAGCCTATTGCCTGAGGCTGGTGCGCTGCTCACTGAAACCGGAGATGCTGGCTCGGGCCAAGGAGAGCGTGACTTCTGTTTGCAATGTTGAGTCTAGGTGGGCTCTGGAGACCAGACAGGAGGCTGCACATGTAAATGTGGGCACTGTCCATATATGCACATTAAATGACACTGTGGATGTGAACCAGAATCCCAGGAACAAAGTACAAAGTGAGGAGAAGAGAGGTCTAGACTGAGACAGGAAGATCCCCAGCATCTAATGATGGCGAAGACAAGCCTGCAAACAGCCCAAGGCAGGAGGAACCAGAAGGCTGAGTGGAGGTGGCCAAGGAAGATGCCACCTGAGAAACAGCTGGTGGCTTTAGTGACAGAAGGTTCCAGGGTGGCAGTGAGAGTTGGTCTCATGGCTGATGAGCATGGTGGCCAGATAGGGTAGTCGAGAAGTGGGCGCCTTCTTGGTCCGACCCCACAGCTCTGGGAGTTAGGGTTAGGGTTAGGACAGGGTTAGGGTTAAGAGCTTCCTGTCCTGTTCCCTGTGTCCTGAGGGATCTGCCACAACTGCCCATGGCCGCTTCACAGAGAAGCACGTCCATAAGGGGCCTGGGCGGGTGCCATCTCCATCACCAGGGCGCTGGGCACCAACAGTCCTCAGACGTCAACTACACCCCTTGAACCCAGCCAGAGACTCTGAGGAACTGTCAGGTCCTAGGCAGCTCACAGCTCAGCAAGCCAAACACCCACACCTGCAAAACGCAGCTGGGTTTGTGTGTTTCGGAATAGCAGGAAGAAACATTCACTTTTACTACCTTAAATTACCTGACAATACCGACTATTCACCACCAGTTATTTTCCAAGGCCTCTGGGCACGGTCTGTCTGGTTGATGTCACATCATCGCAGGAGACCAGGCCCCCAGCTGCCCACTGCTGCCTCTGCCAGCACCCAGGCCAGATCCTTGGCTTGTAGGGGTTGAATCCATCTCTGGGGGCAACATTTGCCATGGGCTGATGAGTTCAGGGTCCTGTTCTGTGCGTTACTGACCAAAACCCTTGGGGACATGTGGATTCTCACTTAATAAACCCAGCTGGGCTGATGGCACCTTCCTTGGCAATAGGGGTCTCAGAGGGGGAAATAATCAGTTTCTCCTTGGGGGTCAAGGAGGGACCATGACCATCCCTGCGCCCAGCCCAGGCATGGCCCAAAGCAGGAATCTGTCCATCTGAGCAGAATGGTGGGGGAGTCCATCGGTGGAGTGTTTACTGAGTACCCACTACGTGTCTGAGCTGGGCTGGGCTCTGATAACACACAGGTGGCAACATAGACTCCGCTGCCCCTGTGGAGCTGTCATTCCAGTGGGGGGATAATCAGACTCTGTCGTTTCCAACAGAGGTCCTATAAAAGAAGTCACATAGGGCAACCTGATGAGTACTGCTGGGGCAGAGGGTGGGACAGTGAGGCTGGTCAGGGAAGGCCTCTCCAAGCTGGTCCTGGGAGGTAGGAGAGGCCCCCATTAAAGTCAAACAAAAGGCCAGTCCAGGGCAGGGGCTGTTCCACATCTCCTTCCTGTCTCCCTTCCTCCAGCTCCCTACAGCACCCACCTCTCTTAGCCCCAGTGCCCAGACAGCTGGGACACGTTGGGCCCCAGTCACCCTCCTGATGTGTGCTCCTCTCAGCTCCCACCTAGAACCCTACAGCCTTCTCCCCATCTAACCTTGACTTGGCCCCAACCCCAACCTGTCTGCGATGGGGTCCTATTTCAGGGTGGGGGCTGGTGCCTGGCCTTTTCTCCATAGGCTTCAAGGGACAGTTCCTCCCTTCGGAGCCCAGGAACCTGCCCGCCTCTGATGTTAGCAGTTCGGAGACAGGTGTTCCAGCCTGAGCACCCCTCTTTCCACCCTCCCCCCACCCACCCACCAGGCGTACCGGAAGAGGATGCATCAGCTCCTGCAGACTCTGCACCAGAAGCTGGCAGCTCTGGGCCAGGGGCCAGAAGGCCTGGTGGGTGCGGATAAGCCCATCTCCTACAGGACCAAGCCGCCAGCCTCCATCCACAGGGCACTCCTTGGCGTCTGCAGCGACCCCTTCACGCTGGCCCAGCAGCTGACCCATGTGGAGCTGGTGAGCAGCCCTCCAACCCCCACCTCATCTCAGCAGAACCCAGGGCCTGGGCCCATCACAGCAGGGCCAGCTGGCATCTCCTGAGGGCCCTGGACCCTGGAGATATCTCCCAGCTCTCCTGGGGCAAGAAACAGAAGGTCTAGACCTGGAACGGAGGAACTGGGTTCAAATCCCGATTCTGACACCACCTACTATGGTGATCCTCCTGGGACTAGTTCCTTCATTCCTTCCCCACCCAAGCCTCAGTTTCCCCATCCACGCCTCACACAAATACACTGCAGTCTCCCCAACTTTCCAGATCAGCCCCACAAGCCCTTCCTGCTTGTGAAGGGGATGCCCCAGCCTAGGCCCAAGCATGCTGGGCTGCCCGTGGGTGCAGAGGCCAAGGAGCCCAACCCGGAGTGAGGGGAGCTGGGGAGTGGGTTTCTTCCCTTTTAAACCTCCCCCATTTATGGCGCCCTCAACACTTACATGCACTACCTTATTTCCCATCACCCTCCCAGGTAGATGCTATTATTATTCCTTTTTCACAGTTGAGGAAACTAAGGCCCAGCAAGGTTAAGTGACTCACCAGAAGTCACACAGAAGAAAGGACAGAGCCAGGGTTCAATTCTGACCCAAGTCCCATGCTCTTGGCCACCAGGCCTCCCCCGGAGGGAGCAGGCCATTTCATTTACTGGATTTTGAGCCTGGTTTCCCTGGGTATCACACCCCACAAGCGTTGCTCCCTGCCCCCCACGAACTAGGAAAGGAGGGGCTGCCTCCTTCAGGGCTGCTGAGCTCTCTGACAACCCAGAACGATGTCCATCTCCAAGCCCTCGTGTGAAGGGCAGCTGCAGAGAGACCCTCCTGGGACCGACCGGGAGGCCAGGGAGCCTGGCAGGAGCACGTGCAGGCCCGGCAGGCACAACCCTCCTCATACCTTTCCTCTTTTTCCAGCTCTTCTCCCTTCCCTTGTAGGAGCGGTTGCGACACATCGGACCTGAGGAGTTTGTCCAGGCTTTTGTGAACAAGGACTCTCTGGCCAGCACAGAGGTAACAGGTTCTTGGACCGGCTGTCCCAGCAGCAGGTGGACAGGCCACCCTGGGGGAGTCCTGAAAGCGTCAGCTGGGCGAGCTTTGAAGCGGCCCAGACCAGAGCTGCCCGCTCTGCGCAGCTTCTCCAGCGACAGACCACTACAGCCCTGAGTACCGGGCACGTCTGGGAGGGCTGGGCATTCTCCGCCGGGTCACCCACCGCCGGGGCAGAGGGTGGGCGGGGAGCCGGGCTGNGGAGAGACTTGAAGATGGCGGTGGCTGCGGCGCCTGGGGCTGAGTAGCTGAGGTGGAAAAGATGGCCACTGGGCCTTAGGCAGCCAGGAAACTTGTGGACCTTCCTCTTGCCGTCTCTTAAGGG
>NW_007736230.1:0-2660 GCF_000696425.1 Galeopterus variegatus | reverse complement strand
GCTCGGGGACCCCGGGGGCCTCCCGGGGCGTATCGGTGGGCGCCGGTGCCCTCCAGCGGCCGCTCGACGAACAGCTGGCTGGTGCGCGCTGCGGAGGCAGTAAGGGGTCGAGCGACCTCTGGGCCAGGCACTCGGACACTAGGACACCATCGCACGAAGCCAGATTTCGAGCCGGCCCCTCAACGTTAGAAGCCCAACCGGCCTGGGCCTTGTGTTTACCACCGGGTTAAAGCTAAGCCGAAACTGGAAACGTTGTGTCGTCAGCCCTCACACCTAATAAAAGAAGTGCAAACTAAACAGGCGATTGCATTTTTACCTCTCGGATAAGCGAGGATTACACAGTACAGACACATCGTGGGCATGTAGGCAAAGCGACACCCTTGCACACAGCTGGTAGGGGGTGAAACTGGTACAGCTACTTTGGAGGGCAGCTTTGCAATAGCATCAACACCTTAAACGTACATCCGTGAACCCAATTTCCCACACCTGATAATTTATCCTGTGGATATACACACCCATGTATACAAAAATGCACAAAGATATTTGGAGTATACACTATTATTGCCAAAGACTGGAAGCAAATGACCTTATCATCCATGGGGTCTGCATTAAAAGTTATAATACATCCAAAATAAAATGCTGTGAACTACTAGAAAGAATAATGCTGACTGCTAGTGTGGAACAATCACCAAGATCCAGCCATCCAGTCACCAAGAGAAAAAGGTAGAGCGAAGAGCAGTGACAAGAATATGTGTCCATTTGTGTAACAAGAACAGAAAAAGGCAGCGCATGATACGTATATGCTTGCATATGTGTGTAAACTGTCTCCAGGAATTCTGGTTGCTCTGGAGAGGGCAGCCCCGCGCGGGGGCTGGGAGGCAGGAACAAGAGGGAGACTTTGCTGCTCCTAGAGGGTTGTTTGGTTCTTGCGTGTGCTTTTTGTTTCTTTGGCCATTTCCAAGTATTACTTTTTTATTGTGAGGCATATCAAGATTGCACATGACATTTATTTATCCACCCTATGGCAGATGAACATTTGTGTTGCTTCCAGCTTTTTGTTATTATCAATACTGCTGCTGTGGACCTTCTTACACGTGTTTCCTGGTATGCATGGGTGCATGTTTTCTCTAGGGCCTCAGTTCTCAAACGTTTTGGTCTCAGGACCCCTTTACATTCTTGTAAAATTCCCAAAGAAGTTTTCGGGATCCAAAAGAACTTTTTGGAGAGACTTGAAGATGGCGGTGGCTGCGGCGCCTGGGGCTGAGTAGCTGAGGTGGAAAAGATGGCCACTGGGCCTTAGGCAGCCAGGAAACTTGTGGACCTTCCTCTTGCCGTCTCTTAAGGGAGGACCGCTGCTGGTGGCCGGTCGTGGGGGCTGACCGCCACTTTGCCCCCGGCAGGAGAGGCTGCCTCGTTTACAGCAGGCAACAGCTTTGAAGTGTGGAGCAGGAAAAGAACTGTTTCTTAGCTGCAAAAGCGAATTCCTAAACAGGGAACAGGGTGCCGGGGCCACTGTCGACGCTGCCAGGATCCCGGAGGCCGGGGCCATGCTGAAGGCGGCCAGCTGCCCTATTCAGGATTCGAGGTTTTGGGCCGGCATAAAAGAAGATTCCTGGGAGTGCCCAAGCCGTGCCCTTGGGACCGATTGAGCAGCCCGAGGCAGCGATGGCCGAGGATGGGGACGGCAACGACGCAGAGGCGGAGAGAGAGCTGCCCGGCCCAGCCCAGCCCTGTGAGTCACCCCCGGCCCGGCCCTGCTCGCGGGGTGGACACCCACCCGGCTTCCGCCTGCACCACCCGGCCACTCACCGGCCCTGGGGCTGCCTCCATTTTCTCGGGTGGTGACGGCTCCAGCCCGGCTTGGCCAGGCCTGTCCTCCTTGCCCGGCTCAGCTCCTCACTGAGCCTTCCCACTTGCTTGCCCCGGTGCGGGGCTTCCTGGGGCCTGCGGGCTGGCCTCCCCTCCCACTCCCTCCATGGTTCTCTGGCGGGGCTGGTGGTGTGGGGCATCCCCAGCCAGCGTCGGGAGGGCAGGGAAGTGCGGGCTGGGCTGACTGTCACTCCCCCTCACCCTGGGCTCTGGCCCCCGGTAAACTTCCTGTTACGGGAAGGCAGACACCATCTCTGTGGTCACCAGTTTGGAAAAACGCCTAACTGATTTCTGGTTAGGAATAGTGTGGTCGGAGCGTTCCCAAGTTTGCTTGAACCTGCTGGAGAGCTGTCTGCGTGCAGGCACCGGAGTCGGTCCATGCAGGGGGGATTCAAAGGTGAACCGTGTGCTGCGGGCTCCTCCCCCGAGGAGCTCACGCTCTGGCATGGGAGATAAGACAAGTACACAAATAACCTCAATGCCAGGAGGAAGGCGATAAGTCCTGAGAAAGATCTGCACAGTGCTACAAAGGCACTCAGAGCGACCAGTCGTCTGTGCCTAGCAGAAACCTGGAAGACTTCCTGGGTGAGGCGGTGCCAAGCAGGGACTTGAAGGCCCAGCCGATAGATGAGGGTTGCAGAAGACACGGCCCAGCCCAGCCCAGTGCACACAAAGTGGGGAGACGTCCGGCTAGAGAGGCGGAGACTCAGCAGAAAACACACACCCTGTGGGGCCACCACTGTAAGATCCAGCAGCCCAGCCTAGTGCACACAGAGTGGGGAGACGTCCGG
>NW_007736229.1:66239-67203 GCF_000696425.1 Galeopterus variegatus | reverse complement strand
TAAAGATGCTGCTTCACCTCAGGGGTTCTGTTTTATGCAGAAGTCCTCTCTTACCCCATGAGACCAAAGCCTTGTGTCCTGCTACCCTTGGGCTTATTAAAATATAGCTCCAGGATGGCTGGAATTGGTTACTCATCCCAGAAAATGCAGGTGCCACCTGGTCTTGGAGATCTGCACTTTGTAAGAGAGATTCTTTTCTTGTCCTACCAGCACAACTGTGCACTAAAAAGTCTCTTAATACTTTCCCAGGAGTCTTCGATGTACTACACTAGGAGAGATTTAATTGAATGTCTAGTCTATCCCATTTTTAAAAATGAAAGAACTCGGTTCTGTATTCCTAAAATGTAACAAAGCCCTGCACACACTACATGCATCATTAATACATAGTGAATGCTCCTGAGTGAACAACACAGTGATGATCCTCATAAAAAGGTTTCTCGTAAAGATTTCTGTTTATTGCTCTACATCATAATGTATGAATTGCTTTTGGAAGAGAGTGAAATTATCTGAGCTGGACCGTCACTCACATGTTGATGCATATGTTTTAAATATCAGTTAATTTATTGCAGAATACTGCAACTGAGTGTCCAAAGGCTAACTCAGCTACATTTAAACAGCCCACTCTCTTCGGATGACAATGATCATTATTACTCTAAGAAAAGTACCAGTCATCTTTTTTTATTTTTTATATCTTAGTTGGACTCAGAGTTTTGACATGTATTTAAAATAAGTCATAGAACAACAGATATCATCACGACTGTTTGAAGTTCAAGTGTGTGAACAAGACTCAGTTATTTCCTAGCCCCAAAGAACAAGGTGGTCAGCAAGAATGGGTATGAAGTCAGTTAAATATAAAAGTCACTAAAACAAAATCTATGTTTCAGATGTGTAGTGCATTGAATTTTGTCCCCCCAAAACTCATTGAAGCTTGAATTGTGTCCCCCAAGTTTTATGTATTAGAAAC
>NW_007736229.1:62190-64996 GCF_000696425.1 Galeopterus variegatus | reverse complement strand
CCCTGGGTCACTGTTGCCACCACCAGATGGACTTCGGACTTCCCAGCCTCAGAAACTGTAACAATAAATTTTGTTTTCTTTGTAAATCACCTAGTTTCGGGTATTTTATTATAAGCAATGGAAACAGACTAATATAAGATGTATTTTTGTTGTGAGACCAACAGAGTATGAGCATTTGGAGCATTTTCAGCCAAGGGAGAAAAGTTTAATAGATTTTAGTCCAGAAAACAATATACTCATTATACTCATATTCCACTCTTACCCATATGCACCTAAATATGAACTTTCCTAGCAATTCCCATGTAATAAATACTCCTTGGAAAATGAGTAATTTGTTAAACTCTCTTGTGTATGTTCACAATATTGCTAAGACATATTTTCTGAGACTTCCAGAAAATAATCCAATTATGTAAATGATAATGGATCTATATAGACCAATGACTTAAAGAAATTGGACAACAACTAAATTAAAGTGAGTGAAGACAAACTAAGAATTAAAAAATGCTTCTTACTGCATTACTTCTCTGATTCTCTTAAGGATACTGTCACTGCTCCAGTGTGAAACATCTTATTACATCCTTTTAACCTCATAAACCACTTTAGCTCTTGAAGAGCATCTTGGCTTAAAGATCATGCCAGTCTTTGTTGTCCTATGTGTTCACACCAAGTTTTGTCCTCCACTACAGTACCAGTTAACAATAAACCATTGCTAAGGAAAGGGCTCAAGAAGTTTGCCCTGGGCTATCTTATTGAAAAGATGGAGAATCAGTTAATTTCGATGAATACACATCATGAACACACACTGCCTTGGGAGAGCGAGTGAGACATATACATTCCTGGGGTCTGTTGGATCTTGCTGGGTGGCAAGTGCTGCCTTCCNAGTGAGACATATACATTCCTGGGGTCTGTTGGATCTTGCTGGGTGGCAAGTGCTGCCTTCCCTCCTTCTTTTGCTTTCTTCTCCTCCTCTTGTCACACTGCTCTGTGTACCTTTTTCTTTTATATGCATTAGTGGCCAGATGTGCTTTCACCTCAGACCTGAAGCTAAGACGTGGGTGAGCTCAGTAATGAATCAGAGACTTCAGGACTCTGAAGTCATCACTTCATTCATCGCTGCATTGCTTCAGGGTCAAAGCTACACCTGCAGGGATCCAGTAGTGCAAGTGAGAGAAAGACTGTTCACTCTTTTCCTGGAACAAACATCTTCAGCTGTTCGTGCATCCCGTCTACTCTCACCACCACTATTCCCTGCTGACATCTCGTGTGCCCATTTTTTCTTGCAGGTTTTGATTTTTTTATGAATCTGAGTGAAAATCATTTAAGTTTATTTCAAAAGCCCTCTTAGAAAGGGAGAGGAGGGCCGGCCCGGTGGCGCACTGCTACAGTGCGCCGCTTGGGAGCGCAGTAGCGCTCCTGCCGAGGGTTCGGATCCCACATACAGACCGGTTCCCGCTCACTGGCTGAGCGAAGTGCAGGCGCAGCACCGAGGGTTGCGATCCCGTTGCCGGACACGAAAAAAGACAAAAAAAAAAAGAAAGGGAGAGGAGAGCAAGAAATAGGGATATGTTTTCTAACACATCATTCAAAAGGTGATGTTTCTTACTGCTCAGGTTGTGTATGATATTATCACCTTATCTTTACATCACACTCTCCAGTTCTTAGGGTATTTAATTTAACCTCATTAGATTCTCACATGAACCTGTTTAGTAAGCAAAACAGATATTATGTCTCTTACTTTAAGAATGAGAAAATTCAGTGGGGGTGGGAGAGGGAGGAGGGAGGGAGGTTTTGGTGATGGGACATAATAACTAACTACATTGTATATTGACAAAATAAAAATAAAATAAAAAGAAAAAAAAAAAAGAATGAGAAAATTCAGTCAGTTGATAATGGGAAGGTATATGTGGCAGGGCACGGACTGGATCAAGGTCCCTGGGTCTTTCTACAATGATGTCCCACTATTCCAGCAAAATTCACAGGGGCCCACGCTCCTAAGGCTTTGAATGATTGCTGAGATCACAATACTTCCACTATTGATGCTCTCTGAGCTAGAGGCAACTTTATTCCCCCATTAGTACTGATGACTAGATAGTTGACAATATATTTTATAGGGCCTCCATGACAACATTANCAAGAAATGTATTTGGGGAAAAAAAAAAAGTAAACTGAAATTTTTAAAAAGAAAAAAAAAAAAATCACACAGTCTATTTTTTGGGGGTTAGTTTTTGGGAGTCAATTAAGATAATAGCTTCCGAAGTGACCGCAATTACACAAGGTCCATGAAGCCTCAGAAACGTTAAATTTTTTATTACACTGGGAAGAGAGAACTTGTTCAAAATAAAAAATTAATTGATACATAAAATAATATAAGATTATCTTGAGAATCTTAAGCATGAACTTATAAATTGTGGTAGTTTTTTATACATTGCAATAGACATTGTGCATCCTCCTTTTGACCTTCAAAATAGATAAATTATTTTAAGAAATAATTAAAGTTAGCATTTGTCAACTCCTCCAGCATCTGATGGATATCATATTGCAGGCAAGGAAAGAAAATAAAAAGTCTATTATATAGTATTAAGTAGTATAGGTCACTACTGATCATTAGCATCAGCTGTATCAAATGTAAATGACTAGTACGTTTTTTAAAAAAAGCAGAATATTTATTGTTTTTGGAATAAAAGTATAAGGTCCTTCAAAAAGTTAATGGAAAGATTCACATTATGTTTCAATTCTATTTTTCCATGAACTTTTTGAAATCCTCACATATTGTCAGTCCGACACACACACACACACACACACACAC
>NW_007736229.1:51800-61696 GCF_000696425.1 Galeopterus variegatus | reverse complement strand
AGGTTTTGGTGATGGGACATAATAACTAACTACATTGTATATTGACAAAATAAAAAAAAAATAAAAAAGAATGAGAAAATTCAGTCAGTTGATAATGGGAAGGTATATGTGGCAGGGCACGGACTGGATCAAGGTCCCTGGATCTTTCTACAATGATGTCCCACTATTCCAGCAAAATTCACAGGGGCCCACGCTCCTAAGGCTTTGAATGATTGCTAAGATCACAATACTTCCACTATTGATGCTCTCTGAGCTAGAGGCAACTTTATTCCCCCATTAGTACTGATGACTAGATAGTTGACAATATATTTTATAGGGCCTCCATGACAACATTATTTAGATTGAGTTAGAAGGATGAAATACTGGGGATCTTAAAAATGAAAGCATTAAGAAGAATGGAAAAAAGATTGAAAATGGATCATTACCCTGTCTTCAGTGAAAAGCTTCCCAAAGCCCAAGAAATGTATTTGGGGAAAAAAAAAAAGTAAACTGAAATTTTTAAAAAGAAAAAAAAAAAAATCACACAGTCTATTTTTTGGTGGTTAGTTTTTGTGAGTCAATTAAGATAATAGCTTCCGAAGTGACCGCAATTACACAAGGTCCATGAAGCCTCAGAAACGTTAAGTTTTTTATTACATCGGGAAGAGAGAACTTGTTCAAAATAAAAAATTAATTGGTACATAAAATAATATAAGATTATCTTGAGAATCTTAAGCATGAACTTATAAATTGTGGTAGTTTTTTATACATTGCAATAGACATTGTGCATCCTCCTTTTGACCTTCAAAATAGATAAATTATTTTAAGAAATAATTAAAGTTAGCATTTGTCAACTCCTCCAGCATCTGATGGATATCATATTGCAGGCAAGGAAAGAAAATAAAAAGTCTATTATATAGTATTAAGTAGTATAGGTCACTACTGATCATTAGCATCAGCTGTATCAAATGTAAATGACTAGTACGTTTTTTAAAAAAAGCAGAATATTTATTGTTTTTGGAATAAAAGTATAAGGTCCTTCAAAAAGTTAATGGAAAGATTCACATTATGTTTCAATTCTATTTTTCCATGAACTTTTTGAAATCCTCACATATTGTCAGTCCGACACACACACACACACACACACACACTCACACACAAGTGCACGTACAATCTGGTGAAATCTAAATGTCGATTATATCAATATCAGTTTCCTGGTTTTGATATTGTACTATAACTGCATAAGTTGTTACCATTGGGGGAAACTAGGTGAAGGGTACAGGGGACCTCTAAACTATTTTTGCAACTTTCTGTGAGTTTATAATTATTTCCAAGAAAAAGTATTTAAAAAATCATTGAAGAATTGGTAGTTATTTGTAAGACTGGCTGGAATTCAAAAAGGATATTTTAGTCACAGCATAAATAATATTGACTATAAAATAACACCAAAATAAATAAAACTCAAGTGGTCAATATACTGCTTTAAAAGTGTTTTCTTACCTCTTCCTTATCCTCCCCGACTAGACCTTTGACATTTTTTTTCTCTTCCCCCAGCCTAGGAAAATATCTTATGGTTAACCAAAAGAACATAAAAAAATTACACTAGCCCATGTCTAAAAAAATAAATATGTAGCTTACCTTATTAGAAAACCCTGTTTTTTTTACTTCACTTATGTTGCTTTCCCAAATACAATGTTGCATGGAATGATGAAGTACAGTAAAAACACAAGACAGGCACATATGTACATACATATGTGATAGAGTTCAGTCATGTTGTCTTGCCAAAACTCATGTGGAAATCTGATCCCCAACATAGCAGTGCTGGGGGCTGTTTGAGTCATGGGGGCAGATCCCTCATGAATGGATTAATGCTCTCCCTGGTGGGGGAGTAATGAGTGAGTTCTCGCTCTATTAGTTCCCACGAGAGCTGGTTGTTTAAAAGACCCTGGCACCTTCCTCTCTCTCTCTCTCACTTCCTCTCACCACATGATCTGCTTGCACCCATCGGCTGCCTGCTGTTTTCTGTCATGAGTAGAGGCAGCCTGAGGCTCATGCCAGATGCAGCTGTTCCAGAATCATAAGCCAAATAAGCCTCTGTTCTTACATATATTACCCAGTCTCAGGTATTCTGTGATAGCAACACAAAACAGACTAATACAGAAAAATTGGTACCAGAGAACTGGGGTGTTGCTATATAGATACCTGAAAATGTGGAAGCAGCTTTGGAACTGGGTAATGGGCAAAGGTTGGAGGAGTTTGGAGGACTCAGAAGAAAATGAAAAGATAAGTGAAAGTTTGGAACATTTTAGAGATGGGTTAAATGGTTGTGACCAGAAAGCTGATAGAAAGGTAGACAGTAAAGGCCATGCTGAAGATGAGGTCTCAGATAGAAATGAGGAACTTATCAGGAATTCAACAAAAGATCACCCTTGCTACACCATAGCAAGGAACTTGGCTGCATTGTGTCCATGCACTTGGACTTTGTGGAAGGTGGGACTTAAGAGCTGTGAACCAGAATGTTTGGCAAAAGAAATTTCCAAGCAGCAAAGCATTAAGGAAGCTGCATAACTACTTGCAATAGCCTATGCTGAGTTATGGCAGAAAAGGCATGATGTAAAGCCAGACTTTAAAAGGGAAGCAGAGCATAAAGATTTGGAAAATTTGCAGCCTGGCCATGTGGTAGAGAAGCAGAAAGCAGGAGAAAAATGTAAGGGTGAAGCAGATAGATTGGTTGCTAAAGATTTTAGCTTGGAGGCAAGGTAACCAGATGCTAATAGCCAGGACAATGGGAAAAAAGCCCTGAAGGCATTTCAGAAGCCTGGAAGGGTGCCCCTCCCATCACAGACCCAGAGGCCTAGAAGGACTGAGTTGTTTCAGGACAGACCTGGGGTGCTGCTGCCCTCAGAAACATCCTGGCATCTGAGCTACTCTGGCTGGAGCAGCCCTGCCTCAAGCAGCCCCAAGTGTGGTTTGTGCAGCAGCTCTGGAGAGCATAAGCTGGGAATCTTGGTGGCCTCCACGTGGTGTTAAATCTGCAGGCCAGCAGAACATGAGAACAGTGGAAGCACGGCAGCTTCCACCCAGATTTCAGAGGATGTATGGGAAAGCCTGGGAGCCCAGGCAGAGACATGCTGCAGGGGCAGAGCCACTTCAGAGGCCATCTACTAGAGCAATGTGGAGTAGAAATGTGGGGTTGGATCCCCCACAGAGAGCCCCCGCCAGGGAAATGTCTAGTAGAGCCAAGGCAGTGGAGCTGCTGCCAGGACCCTGGAACTGTAGGGCCATTGGCAACATGCAATACTGGCCTGGAAAAGCCACAGGCACCAGTGCAGTCCAGGGAGCTGTGCCTGGTAGAGCTGTGGGAGCAAGGCTGTGCAATGTTTTGGGGGCCCAGATGCCCCACTGTGCCCAGGATGCAGAACTTGGAGTCAAAGAAGATTATTTTGGAGCTTTAAGATTTAATGCCTGCACTGCTGGTTTTCAGACTTATTTGGGTCCTGTTTCTCCTTTCTTCTGGCCAATTCCTCCCTTTTGAATTGGAAATGTATACCCAATGTCTGGTCCACCACTGTATCTTGGAAGTAGATAAATTTGCTTTTGATTATTACAGATTCACGGCTGGAAGGAGTTTTGACTTTAGTCTCAGATGAGACTTTGGATTTGGACTTTTAAGTTGGTGCTGGAACAAGCTAAGACCTTTGGGACTGATGGGATAGAATAATTGTATTTTGTATTTAAGAGTGACACGAGTTTTGTGAAGCCAAGGGCAGAATGATAGTGTTTGGATGTGTTGTCCCCGCCAAAACTCATGTGGAAATCTGACCCCCAATGTGGCAGTACTGGTAGCTGTTTGAGTCATGGACGTGGATCCCTCATGAATGGATTAATGCTCTCCCTGGGGTGGGGGGTGGGGGTAGTGAGTGAGTTCTCTCTCAATAGATCCCATGAGAGCTGGTTGTTTAAAAGACCCTGGCACCTCCTCTCTCTCCCTCTTGCTTCCTCTCGCCATGGGATCTGCTTGTACCCACCAGTAGCCTGCCACTTTCCGCCATGAGTAGAAGCAGCCTGTGGCCCATGCCAGGTGCAGCTGTCCCAGAATTGTAAACCAAATAAACCTCTGTTCTTTATAAATTACCCAGTCTCAGATATTCTGTTATAGCAACACAAACGGGCTAATACAGTAGGTATGTACATGTGCATGTATGCTACAGTGCTAGCCAAGATGGTAACCACCTCCTCATTAACCTAACTTCCTTCCTGAGAGATCCCTGTGGGTGAAATGTACTACTAATCATGATGATGGAATGAGCCCCTTTTCTTGGCTCCCTGGTTAATTCTCCAGATTTATCCCTGGAATGCTTTTTGGCTTTTCTTTTTGCTCTAAATGATTAGTTTTCCATGTGGTACTTGAGCTTATTTCTAAGAAACAGGATTGCCCATGCCTGTCTGTATCCCTAGTGATTCCAGGATGCTATTCCTTGTACACTGGGTCTATCAGGAGTCTCAAATCCTGCTCTTCAAGCTTTCTAACCTCTGTCAGAGGGTTCTGTTTAGTCTTCTAAACTTTGATCCACTAGTTTTTACTCCATGTAGCTAGAGCTTTGGGAGCAGCCTGATTTTATAATCTACCACAAATGGAGGACTGAGAAATTGTCTCCTTTACCCTTTGACTATGAATAGACAGAAATTAGTCATTCCTGCAGATTTATTTTAGGTCAGTTATCATTAAGCCGGGAGTCAATTGCTTTCTTTTGAAAATTCACAAGTGTACGTAAGGACTATCCAACTCTTCCCTGTAGTTGGAGGGGCCAATGTGATGCCCATCTTTTCCACTGGACATCTGTTTACTCAACTGTGATAGGTACTACCTATAATCCAAGGAGATAGAAATATAACACCATCTTTTAAAATCAGCAGTAAACTGTCCTTTATCAACTTGTAATAATTCACATACTGTGTCCTAAGCATCTCCGAAGCACAGGGTGTACAAAGTTGAGAATCCCAGGCTTTGGTACTCACAATCATAAGGAAGATTCTGAGTAAAGGCTTAACATACCCTTTTTTCCTTATCTATGGGTTAATTACTCTAGTTTAACTTTCTAGCTCTGTTCCTCTTTTTTTTTTTTTTTTTGTTCTTTTTGATGTCTGATAAAGATAGGATATCAGCCACCAGGCAATACTGCTTATGGTAAAAATGAACCCCGGTTGGTGAATTACTATACCACAAAGTGGGAGATCTGTGGCCAGGACTATCAACACATGATAGTAAGTCTTAGCTTTGGGTTTCTAAGAGGAGACCCCGGGAATGGAGTGTACCCTTCCTTGCATGACCCTGGAAGCTATAGTCATAGGTTATTGCAAGAAAATATTGTTCTTAGGAGCATGGGGCTTCCGAGACAAAGTGACTGTCATACCCACCCATACAGCTCATTCTTCACAACTGAGGCATAACTTGGGAGGTGGTGGTTGGATAGGTGAGGAGCACAAAATAGTTCTGGGACTGCTAATCACCTTTGCTGGAGAAATACAGCTGATACAGCCCAACTGATACATTATGCTTCTATTCTGGAAGGATAGAAGAATTACCTCTTGTGGCCTAATGAGTTCTATGAGCTGGACTGATTCATTGAAGTTAAGACAACTAACAGGCATTCTGTAAAACTTATGCAAATAATTACCAAGTATAGTGGTACACGCTAATCAACGTTTCCACACAAAGTGTTATAGAAATTTCTGCTCCGATAGTTCTGGTTTGCAATTGGTGCTTGTGAAAATGCTTGGTATGCAACCTAAACAGTTTCTTCCTCCTTATACCCGAACTGATTTTCCTATAATTTCATATCATCATAATTAAAAGAAAAGTTCATAATTAGAACTCAGTAAAGCATGAAATACGAAGTATACACTGAGTGTATATGCTAAGAGGCTGGAAAAAGATCTATAAAGATAATTAAAGAAATAATGACCTGTATCGAATTACAATTTTGATTTTTTTGGTCTATTTCTTTCCATATATATTTCTTTTCTCCAGATGCACACTGAAAACTACCTCATATAAATATTTCTGAAGCAGCAAAACAAGAAACCAGGATGTTAGAATGTGCCCTAAATAGAAAATATTTCAACTTTACCTGTAGTCCTGTATATAGGTAGATTTCAATTTTATGAATATTATTATAATGACCTACTTTACTATACCTAATGAGACTACTCCCATGTCCTGACTCATAATTAATTTGCTTTTCTGAATCATTCATTTAGCAAATATTTATCAAGTACCATCTATGTGCTGAAGAACATTAGTCACTAAGGATTCAATATGAGAAAAATAGACATGATGTGACTGAGTTTCTGTGAATTCTGTTGGCCATGAAATCCTGAATAAGAGTAATTCACAAGTATATGTTCATTTAACAGTAAATGGATTTAATGGATCTGCTTCTATTGGCTTTGCTAAAATGTTCAGATAAAGATACCATTCAAAAGATACTATTTTCACACACTGTAGAATAGGCTAAAAAACTTGTTTTGTTCAAAATCTGTTAGTGATTGATATTATAAATATTTAACTTCACTCTGCTCGAGACTGCTTCCAGATCATGAGCAAGCTGTCAAAACACTTCCAAAGATGTGTCTTACTTTGCAGGAAGTGAGGGTTTAAAGCAGGTGACTATTACATAATCCTGTTTGTTTAAAATACAGATAAACAGTGGCCACAGAATTCTGATCCAAGGGCTCACTATTCCTCTGCAACACACGTCAGGGTCTGAGAAGTTGGGTCGCACTTGGTCCCACAGTTGCTTTGCACTCTGGGAAAAAAGGTCCTAAAGTACAGGTAAGAAGCCCAAATACCTTATATTCACTGAGCTGTCACATCACCTTTTCAACTTAGCTACACTAAGAAACTGCCAACGCTTCTGTTCATTGATAGCTATTGCTAGTTCTCTTTGCAGAGTTCAACAGAGCCGTTTCTGCACACATTGGAAGGTTATAAACATCACGAAAGTACTAAATCAACAATTAAGGAACGCTAAGAAACTGCCAACGCTTCTGTTCATTGATAGCTATTGCTAGTTCTCTTTGCAGAGTTCATCAGAGCCGTTTCTGCACACATTGGAAGGTTATAAACATCACGAAAGTACTAAATCAACAATTAAGGAACACCTCCCTTCAAAACGTGTAATATATCAGAATCCCAATGATCAATTCCACATTTTAGTTTATACATCATTTTTATTTAGAAATAACAAACGGGATGGGTTTTTATTATGATGGTACTTGCATGAGCTTATGAACAGGAACTGGCAAATATTTTAGCTTTTAGGAGGCCACCACATATAGTCTCTGACACATACTCTTTCCTCTTTTTTTTAACCCTTTGAAAATGTAAAAACCATTCTCATCTAGAGGGGCACCAAGCAGATCTGACCTATGGTTTATAGTCTGCCAACTTCTGGCTTCTAGGCATGAAGGGCAAATACAGTCATATGTCCTCAGTTATGTCCTCTTGGGGACCAAAAGACACATGCTTCTACCTTTTCTACCTCCACTTGCTACGATTTGATATTGGTGCTGAATATTTTTTTCTTTATGTAAATTAATCAGCTCAATAAATAATGTATTTTGTTCATATCCACCAAAATAATAATTCCATTTGAAAGAATATTTAACACAACTTGCAATTTAGACATCAAATCAATAAATGTAGTAAGAATTACTTATAAAGTTCTCATATTTATTTATTTTTATCTGTCTAATAATCTTGCACTGCATGTATTTTTATCCCCACCCATAGGTAAGAAAACTGAGATTCTTCTGGGTTAAGTGACTTTGCTGAGGTAATGCAGCCACCTTACTTTGAAAGAACTTGAACCCAGACTTCCAGACACCAAGTCTAAGAGTTTCCACAATAGTAAATGCACAGGATATTGAAGGAGGCATGTCCTCAGGCACACATATACTTATCACAGCCAGAACAGAGTAATGGTGATTGGAGACCTTTCCTGAGATAAATGCTCAGAAGTTGCACCTTTGAAGCTTTTTGGATCATTGAGTACAGGTTCTTTTCAATAGGCACCATAATTATTAGGTTTCCTAAGTGAGCAAGTAAACAATTTTATTCGAGAATAATATTACTACTAATGAAATTAGTGCTGACTCCAGCATCCTCTCCTTTCAGTGTCATAACTTTAGATCTCTGTGTAAACATAAAATGCAAACAAACAACACAAGGAAATACAGCAAATCACTTGCCTAATGAACTTTCAAGAGACACAGGATTTCACACAATGAATGAAAATATTTGAGAACAGCTTCGATCACACTCAAAGCTGGGTTGAAAGAGCATAAGTGTGTGATCAGTAAAAATGGAAGAGAGAAAATCAACAAGGATGGCGACGTGACAGTGACTTTAAATGAGAATGATTTGTCAATAAAATGATTCCAAATGGCCCATGAAAAAACCGATGATTTTTATAAACTGAGTCTGTTTATGACCCTACTAAAATTCAAATTTCCTAATATTACAGAAAAACTACTTTAAACATGATTCATTTTTGTGTGATGTAAGAATGACTATAACTGCGTGATCTGTTAGATAATAAACTACATGCATTTTCATAATTTCAGTTTTATTGTTCAAAATAAAGCACCATTTGCAAAGTCTATAACAAGAATCAGGCCTCAATTTAGATTCATTTTTAATGTTTCCTCTCCCCAACACCCTTTTATCCCATTAATGAGTCCCTCCTGCAGTGCCTCTCCAAATCAGGCGGGTTGTGGGTTACGTAAGAGAACATTGCTCCCCTCTCTTGAGAGGGCAAAAATGGTGATGAGCTGAATCGCTGCTACGTCCAGACCTGGCTTGCTCCCTTGACTCCCAATGTATATTCTATGCAAGTCTTTTCATACCCTAAATGCTTCTTTCTAAAGCCACTTGAAGGCATAAGCTTTTGACATCCAAACAATTATCAAAGTGATATTCCCCTATAACTACAATGTGATAAAAGAAAATGTCAGGCCCAGAATAGGCAGTTTAGTAAGATTTCCCCTGAAGTATCTATGAAATTTCCTAAGTCTAGGACCAAGGATTTTATTTCGTTCGTTGACACACTACTTGCTTTGGCGAGGTGTGAGACCACACTTAGAGACACAGGGCAGTCCATGGCTGGAAGCCATTATGTCTGGGTTTCTTCTTTAAAGTTAGACATTGGGACATGGAGAAACTCTTTTTTTATCCCCCAAGAGAAGTGTCTTCATAGAACCGCAGTGGGTGATACTTAAGAACCAGAGTTGAGTTCCTTCTCCGTCTAGTGTCTAAACATCATCAAATATTAAAGAAAACATTCTGTGTTAATGCTACTGAAGTTTTATTTTAGCATTCATATTGATTCAACTGTTCAGAGTCATAAAACAAGACAAAAGAAAACAACTGTATTGATGCTTAACCATTTTATGTTAAAGCATTTTTTACAGCATTCTCTACTCTCTTTTCTATGGAATTGCTTCAGAAAATGTAGTGGTTATGAACATCAATCTCAGAAATAAAAAATGCTTATGGCAAATTAACATTCTCTCAGAAGTAGGAATTTTTTCCAACAATTTTTCCTTCCCCTTCCCCGCCACCCACTTCTTTTATCAACAGATGAGTATTTCCCTCAGGTTCCAGATCCCTGAAATCACCAAATTGTCTCCTTTCAACATTTTGACCCCTTTCCTGCTCAGTGCCTACCACAGGCACAGCAGATGGGGAACCAGGAAGACCATCACAGGCCACTTAAATCGCAATGAGGTAAGAAACTTTGTGAAGGGTGAAAAAGACATTTGAATTGATTAGTCAGGAGAGACACTGTTGGACTTTGCATGTGTCTGATAATCACCAGTCAATAGCTCAGACAATCATAAAACGGTGTCCTTTT
>NW_007736229.1:46158-51563 GCF_000696425.1 Galeopterus variegatus | reverse complement strand
TTTGCATGTGTCTGATAATCACCAGTCAATAGCTCAGACAATCATAAAACGGTGTCCTTTTCAAAGGGAGAAAAGTGAAATGACTTGGCAAACATTTTCTTTTCCTCTCCCTCTGCCACTTTAAAATGGAAGAATTCTGGATCCTTGCTGTTAACCAAATGGCATTTACAGCTCTCAGTTGGCATGGGGCAGCTGAGAATCTAAAACAAGGAATGCTTATTCCATTTCCATTTCCATGGAAACTGCTCACCAACTGGTGAAAACAAGGTAGATCAAATTTTTGGACAAGAATGTTGAAATAAGCACTGTTTTAAAACTTTTCTCTTGCATCAGGATGGAGAGGATCGTCTAATCCTGGGAACACACAAAGATGTCTGTGTGGGTAAATCACTGCTTAATTGTGATTCAGATTCACAGTAATTATTATATTCTCATGAGTTTTTTGGATCATCCTTTGAAGGACAAATTGCTGTAAATCCAATAAATAAGCTGTCTAATAAAACGTGAACATTTCAAACCCAAGAACTCGTTTCGAAATTTATTATCATGTCCCTCTTCTACGTCCTCTCAGCAAATGCAGGAAAAAAGAAATGTGGTGGTTACAAGAGAAGGAACTGGTAGACTATGATCAGTTTTTTGGACAATATTTGGAAGGAGTATTCCATTTTTTGAAACTCTACTATAAAAATCAGACTTTAAATACACCATTGAAATAGCCAATTGTTACAAGGCAGAGATGATCTGCACAGGTCTGATATCCATTCAGCCTTTCCAAGAGAATTTCGATGCCCCTCCCTCTACTACTCCACAAAAAAAAAAGAAAAAAGAAAAAAATCCAGGTATCACTCCCACTGTTTATACATTTAAAACACAAGTACTCTAAATTGGGAGATAATTTACTCTACATTTAAAACACAAGTACTCTAAATTGGGAGATAATTTCCCTCAAAGAAATAATAGGATGAAAAATGTCAATGATTCATTTAACTTGAGCTCTGTCACGAATCTTTTCCGATGACAAAACCTTTAAGCTAACTCTAATACTAAGGGGTATTACATAGGGTAGTAGGGCTTGTGGAATTGTGAACGTTCAGAGTGTACTATCTGTAATTATCACAACAAACTGCAAGTAGCTTTTTTTTTTTTTACTGTTTACATATAGGATATAAGTCTCCCAGTGGCCAAAAGACTTGTCCAAAGTTATTCCTATAACCTTTGAGCTTCTTTTTCCATATCAGACTTTTGCAACTGTCTTGCTCAGACACACTTCCCTGTTCCTAGTTTGTAACCTCAATTAAAAGTATCACCACATCAATTTCCTATCTCATAAATTATAAGATCCTCATGTAAATAAAAAATAAATCCATGCAGAAAGATCTCAACTAAAATGCTACTATTTGTTGAGTATGTGCAACTCACTTATGATTTCCAGTTTTTAAACTCTCAAGTTGTTGATGCAAGAGCTAATTTCTAAATCTGAAGATGTTCCTTAAATTGGTCCAATGATATCTGATTGGTTTCCTCTTTTCTACTTATGCTATCTAAGATATTTAACCTTAATTTTTAAGATCAACATTTATAGTTAACAAGTAAGAATATAACACAATGAGAAAGTTGGTAAGGATATAAGAATTAGTTAAAGGACTGTCTTTCAGTTAAAAAAAAAACTGTCTCTAGTTAAATTTAGTTAGGGTTTTGTGCGTGTGTGTGAGTGTGTGTGTGTGTGAGTGTGTGTGTGAGTGTGTGTGAGTGTGTGTGTGTGTGTGTGTATGTGTGATGAGACAGAGAGAGATAGAAAGAGACTGATTTTGGCTAGAATTCAAATCTCAAGGACTTATTTCAAAAGTTTTGCTAGTCAATAATTAGATGTACACTGCCCATTTTTACCTTTTCATCCTAAAATTTCTTAATGAAAACATTTTTTTAAAGCTTATATCACTGATTTATCTCCTTTAACATGGCCAACACATAACACATGAAAGAAAAAAACCCTCTAAATCAAAGGTTAATTCATTCATAATTTTCTTTGAATAAGAATGCCCAAGAATAAGAACCAGTTGATGTTAATGAACAAGAAAATGTTGCAACATTTTCTTTCCATGTAAATTGCACTCTTTTTCTCAGAGTGCAAGATTATTTCTAAATAATCTCAAAAATGCATTTCTTTACTATCTTTTATCTCTACCTAGTCTGCTAACCATTTTGAAGCAGAAAACCTCACTCTTCATCTTACTACCGACACCGTCCAATCCACCTGAAACTGTCACCTCTGTCCCCTGTAAGAGGACACACTTCAGGGGAAGTGATTACAGCCCTTTTCGGTGCACGTTCATCACAACCACCTCAAGGAACACCACTCCTGACTGTGCTAGTACGACTGTTCTTATGCAAGAGCTTGTATATAACTGGCCGGGGTGCGGGGGAGTGCTTCTGCATCCTAGCTAGGGAACCCTCTCGCCTAGCAACAAGTATTCAGCATACAGGAAAGTTTTTTTCTGCTGCTGAAACTTTTAGTTATTTAAAGTCATTTAAGACTAATGGAACCAAAAAACCAAAATGGACAGTTAGGGCACTTTTACATAATAATTTGGAGTACGTACTAGAATAAGAACAAATTAAAGTTCATTTAAAACGCTTCAGTCACTGGTTTTAGATTCATCATCCATAAAACTTGAATATTTTGCATTTCATGACCTTTCTTCTTTCTCTTATTTACTCAAGCAGTGAGAAGCAGGCAATGACCCTGCTGCAGAGCAGGGACGTAGCAATATTCAGCTTCCAGCTAGGGTAAATTAGTAATAACCGTAATGAATATCAAGACAACACCCTGCATTTAAGAATCTTTAAGCAAGGTCGAATAACAACATAATGACTTACTGAGTGCCAACTATTCTCCAGTCTCCAGCACAAATGAGGCATGCGATCTTCATACAGATGGAAAGCAGTTACAAAACTAGAGTGTCATGTAGGAAGGGTTAAGTGGTGAGGCTAAAAAATAGTGAACATACTATAAATTCTTTGCATACACCTAAAGAGTTTGAACTCGGTCCTGAGGGATTTGAAGGTAGAGAAAAAACATGTTCAAATTTGGGTTTTAGATAAAGGAGAAGCTCCAAGGAAAATAAGAAATCTCTGACTTTTACCCTTTACAAAAAAGAATAAAACAAAATAGGCAAATGAGAAGATGTGTTTTGTTCCGAAGCTTGTAAGGAGCTGGCAGTCACTAGACATGGCCTCAGCAATGACTGTTCCCTGTGATCAGTCATTTTCCAACACTTGGGTCAAATGCTACCTGCTCCATAAGTCCCCTCTCAATTTAAGCTACAGTTATAACTCCTCTAGACCCTGTACCTGTAATTGTAGCACTGGCTTACAATCGTTTGTTTTGTTTTGTGTGAAAAGAACTTTTTACTTCAAATAAAATTCTAAGAGAAATTCCACCATGTAAAAATAAATTCTAAAATAGATTTTTAACACCCATTCCATGCAGCCTCCCAAGCTACACTTGGACAGCTTATGAGACTCATCGGTGGACTCTCGGGTTCCAGAAACGCTTTTGGATAACCAATGGCCTCCAAATCCTAATGGTTTGTTTTAACTGCATTTTATTATTTAAACTACAGGTTAATGTTAAATTTCTACATACTGTAAGCATAAAACTAGCTTGATTTTTAAAGCATAACCAATGTATAGTGCTATGCTCCTCAGGTATTTAAAAAGTTACTTTGAACAAAACAATATGCCATTGAAAAGCACTAACTTCTTATAAATTAAATACAATTGTTTCCATGAATTAAAAATTACCTATTGTTTATAAACACTATATACAGAAAGAAGCAACTAGTATCCTGCTCCAAATTAGAGTGTATTATGTAATATAAGGAGTGTGAGTTTGGAAGCCAGGTTCATTTGCGACTTATACAACCTTATGTGAACCTGTCCCCAATTTTACTTTCTTCCTCTGGAAGGAAAAAGCACTGATAATGGCATTTAATTTCAAGTTCTTTGCTGTAATTGACTGAGTTAAGCAGAAAAAGTAGTTTATTAAAAGGATAGTGGGAAGCTCAGAATTGTTGGGAGCACTGAATAATCAAGGCCAAGGGTAAGGATCAAGAAAAATGCATAGCTGATCTGTGAGAAAAGACCTGCTGAGAGACAGAGAAAACACGTGCAAGTGCGTAAAAACCCTTACCTGGCCTCTTACGCTATAATAGCAGGCGCTAGCGATTTTTACACTCTAGATCACCTGGCCTGTATCCTAGAACAGGGGATGCTGACAGAGTGAGTAGGATCCAAAATTTTCAGCCTTCACACTGGAGAGTAGTCTTTGCTGTCCACCAAATCTCATGAAACAGAGAATTCCTTACACCATAAAAAAGAATTCAGATGGGGGGGGACCAAAACAGTCATCTACTCTACCTTTCTGATTTGAATTTTTGCACGTTTTGTGAGAATACATGTCAGAATACTTTGTGAGCTATGAGCTTCTAGATAAACTGTTATTCTTAGTGGAGAGGTCCTCCACGTTTGAGAAGGTAGAACCAAGATGGCTTGGAAGATCTAATGCCATTCAAGGGAACAAGAAACTTGCTGTTTCTTCTCATTCTCTCATGAAAAACACACTGACCCTGCTGAACTCTATTTAGAGTTTGCAGAGTTTATAGCCCAAGGCAAAAACAACCGAGCTTTCTTTAGAGGATAAAGTTACTCTCTGCTCCCTCATCCAAATCATATACCAAGCTTCTCAAAGCAACAGAACTGCAGACAGAAAAACCAAATAAGCAGCTCATGCATACGGAGTTTTAAAAACTATTGTGACATAACAGTAACTTTTCAAGTACGAACATGTAGTGATTGTCCAGGTATTAGCACAGGCATGCTTTTACAAAATACTGCTTAATACATTCTTTTAGTGCATAAAACGTCTATTTTATTAAACAACTTATCTAGCAGTTACTTGGGCCTCCCTTCCCCATACACATTTTCCCCCAGGTATTAGCACAGGCATGCTTTTACAAAATACGGTTTAATACATTCTTTTAGTGCATAAAACGACTATTTTATTAAACAACTTATCTAGCAGTTACTTGGGCCTCCCTTCCCCATACACATTTTCCTGCTTCATTTCAAATATACATCTTGAAAATCTATAACTATGTACTATCTATGTAGATTTCAGAAACCTATATAAATCTTTTAAGAAAAATATTATGTGAATTTAAGATATGGGTGTCATTCTCAACAAAATCCTTTCTTAGCATAACAGCTCCTTAACCAAAGATAAGGGGGGAAAAATGACATAATAATGAGAAGTTATGGGTATTCTGTTTCAAACAGGATGAACTAAAGATGAGTTAGCCTCCCTTATAATTGAAATAAGTTTTACAGTGAGGATTCTAACAGAA
>NW_007736229.1:44504-45451 GCF_000696425.1 Galeopterus variegatus | reverse complement strand
CGGAAAAAAAAAAAAAAAAAAAAAAAAAAAAAAAAAAAAGAAAATCGGATAAACATAAACTGAATCAGTTGATGTAAAAACAGTACCTACAAACATAAAATATGAAGGAAAGAACATTAATATAACTGGCAATGGCTTACCCAAATGCCTTCTTATATTTGCACTTGGTCGACAAAGATTTCAACAAATATGTATGAATACACCTACAAATACACCAGTGAAATGGGTGTTGTTTCTGTACCTCCATGTTGTGGAATGCAGTTCCACCACAATGACACTAGTATCCTTCCTGCAGAGGACTGAGCAATTTGACACAAAATCAGCCTACGGAAGAATCGAGCCATAGTTGCTGTGGCATCTCTATCGGGAAAAACTACAGTCACAGTGACACGGGCCTCTCTTGTCCCATGAATGGTGTACTTCGAAGCGTAGATGATAGGGCAAATGCACAGTTGTTAGTGGAACTGCTTCTTAGATTGTTCCTCACTTTCGGGACCCCTTTTCCCTCCTTTTGAATTAAATTTCAACGAAGTCAAGCCCCTAATTCTTTAACCTCTCTGGTTCAAACCACAGTTCCTCCCAGATGCTCCATTCCCCAACCTCCTCCATGACTCCTTATGTATGCATGAGATGGGTGGATAACAGAGAAAAAAACAACCAAGCGTTTTTGTTTCAAGTTCAGGATTCACTATTTCCCAATCTTTTGGAAACCTTAAAGGGACCTGTCATTCCTATAGGAAGAAAAAAATAAAAATAAGTTGTATAAAAGAGTCTGACATCCCATAAAATTAATAACACAGGTCACAATTAAAACTGCTGACCAATGCTAATTTGAATCACATCACCTAGGATAAACTACAATGAGCTGGTGCCAAGACTGGGGCAATTGCTAGAGCTGAACATGTGCTTATTGCTCTGCATTGATGACAACACAATACTTGAGCCTA